>NW_009212448.1:0-12658 GCF_000690835.1 Fulmarus glacialis
TCTATCCCAGCTGAAACCAGGACACATGGAAATGGCAGAAGACTCCAGGGTTTCCTGCATGGAGTAGTTTTATGCCGTTTTGATGTTGACGCACATTGCTTGCTCTCAGTGAGCAGGCAGTGCTGGGGGAGGAGGTGGCCAGAGGGGCCACGGAGCCCTTACCTGGTGGGCCACTGTATCTGCTCACCCACCTCGCGTTGCTATGGGCCTGAAGTCAGCTTGGTCCATGTGATGCGTGAGCTGTGTAACAATGTCCAAGCAGGGCGCAGAGATGGGCGCAAAGCGAGACTGCATCGCTGTGGCAGTGCCTTGCACAGTGATGGGTTGGACCCCTTTCTGAAACTGTTCCCGTCTCCTTCTCCGAACAGCGGCAAATACAAGTAATAACTCTTTGTTCGTGCATTTGAAGAAGAGTGCCGGGCTGCTCCTATCTCTACAGCTGAGGAGGGAACCACGCATGATGCTGAGGAGAGCGAGGGTGAAGCGTGCAGGTGGGACCTGGGAAGGTGCAGCCCTGCAGGTGGAGGGCAACCCTCTGGCCTCTGCAGCATCGCTGAGGGCATGGAGGAGTTCTACGCAAGAGACAGTCCTGAGAATAGCTGAATTTGTGTTGAGAGTCCATGTTAAATTTGCAGTACTGGCAGCACAAAAAGCATACGTTGATTTGCAAATGGCTGCATTTTATATGTAAATTCCTGAAAAAGATAAATGTGGAACCCCACAAAGTCGCTTTTAGTTAATGTCAGAATGTAATCCAATTTTAATGAATACGGCCTAAACTTTTAAAGAGCTTTCACTTAATTGGAAAAATGTTTATTTGCTGTGTTCATCTTTTTTTTCTTAATGAATATTTGAGATGCATTTGGAATATATTGCATAACACCAATAAAAATTTTACTAGCAATATGTCTGGGTTTCTGTGTGTTCGAATAAGTTTACTTTCCTATTTTTATACCCGATTGTAATGCAGGAACTCTATTATCCATCTTGCAGCCTGCAAAATAAGCAATAATTAAATGACTCGCTGGGAGTAATTAAAAATGGTTCTTGCTCTTCACTCCTTGCTTTCACATAGAGCACCTTGGAAGTTGTACATCAAAATCTTAGGCATGCTTCTTGTCCTTTTATACCTTCCACCTGATCTGTGAAAATTGCCTGCTCACTGCAGACACTTTTAGGTGGGAAAATTTTCCTCCTCTTTACAAGACCGTTAGGCCAGTGTGCATCACTTTGTAAAGGGAAATAGTCCTCTCCCATTCTGGTAGAGCAGAAACTCAGCTAGGCTTTCCAGAAGGTGAGCGCAGCGCCCAGGACTTTGGCTGTGTAAGGGGGCTGGACATGGTGGGAAATTGCTTTTTATGAACAAATGGACCTGAGAGTGGGACAGGATGGTTTGCAACAAGTTGAGAGGGCAGAGGTGCAAAAGGCGGGAGATTGTAGCAGAGAATGGTATTTGGATAGTTACTTATCATGTAGTGAAATGCTAGGGCTATTGGTAATGGCAGAAGATTTCTGTTTTGAAACAATCAATCACAGACAAAAGGATGTGCTACTTACGTTTTTGTATGTCTATGGTCCTAATTTAAATGGCAGAAGATGAAAATACAGATGTTAAACATATTCTTATTCTCTCTTCACCATCCTACCTTGCCTTTTTTTTTTTCCTGGTAGTATTTTTCAATGAATTCCTGAATATGAAAAAAACGCTTTTCTTCCAACACTTTAAGAAAGCCTCTGGAATTAAATCACAAAGTGTTAGAGCTGTGTGATATGTCAGGTTCATGTTGAAATAAGGCTTTATGTTCGCACACAAAGGAGGGGATATCAGTCTCCAGATCAAAAGAGCGTTATCCATTCATTTCACCCAGTTTGGGTTTTATGAGGTTTCTAATTTTTGTATAGTAAGAATGACATAATAAAACAATCATGAAAACGATTTAAATCAAACTTACACCATTGGAAAGAGATAGAGGCATAGGAGGGAGATGCAATTTAATTTAATTCTAATTTTAGCAGGAATAATTGAAGCGTTCTCTTATCCAGATCTCTATTATCGCTGAAGTTTTAAGTGAATATATTTACTGTCTACATCTGCCAGTCAAATTCTATTTTTTTTCTAATTCAGAAATATTGTGGATTTATGGCACTCTCCAAATTCCTATGGACAAGTAAGCTATGATTAGGTAGGCAAGAAATTACCTTCCCTGCCAAATTAAGTTGTCTTTCATGTTAATTACAGAAAATAATACCTGCTGTTACAATAAAGATCAAAATTTCAAAAAGAAAAGATGAATACCTTCACTCAATAAATTGAAATGTATGTGTCTATTAGTTTAGCAAGAGTCTAAAACTTTTTATGCTTTTGTTCTGAACCTCAGCATCGATGTAATTAGGCTCCCCCCAGTCTTTACCTTGTCGTTTGTACCACTGCTGGAAAATGCTGAACTGACAAGTGAGGAGATGGTTGCAATGTCTTTTTTGCCTATGTCTAGTCTATAGCATACGAACTTTGTAGTTGCAGTCTGACACCCAGCCCAAGTGCCAGCTCCAGCTTTCTCAGGGACTATTTTGGTTCCCTAAAAAAAATACTGAGATCTCTAATGACTGATACGCTGACTCAGTTTATTGAACTGAGGACCTGTATAATGAATTGTATGAAACACAGGAAAAAAAAGATGTTTTGGATCTCCTCAACCCACCTAGATGGTCAATCAGTCCTGAATACTATTTCTTACGGTGTAATGAAGTCTTGAATCATAGACACTTCTAATCTCTGTTTTTCTGTATTTTTCCTAAACGCATATTATCCATGTGTACTAAATGCATATTATACCAGTCTTTTTGATCATTAACTGGGATCTATCCATTCTATTTTTTTTTCCCATAAATTTTTAACATCTTTGAGGAGCAAATTAGAACACAGAATGTGTGAATAGCGGAAACTGCTAATTTGTTTGGGAAAGGATCGCGATTAGGAGCCACCACACATTTTGGTCTAAACCTCCATTAATTTGTTGACTAGAAATGAAGCTTTTCAAAAATTTGTATCTGTTCTTCAGGTTTCTCCATTTTTGAATGTTCGGCTTAGAGGCATGCAAAGGTTGAAGAGGTAATGGAAGTTAAGGCCATATAAACTTATTTTGAACGTCCTTTGTGCACCACATTTGATGAAGTATCTTGAATGAGCACATCTCAAATGTAGTGACTTCCAACTGGCTGGACATTGCAGACTGGGAAAACTAAAAGGTACTTAACTGCTCCCACTGCTGAAATAGTACTGAATAGCACGTGCAAAGGTGGGATCTGACAGAAGTCTTGTATTTTTCTGGTTGCAGAGAGGTTTTCATCTTATCCAGGTTTTTTTTTTTTTCTTTAAAGGGCAACACCTGGCTCTTGAAACCAAAAGCATAAGAAAAATTAGAACACAGAATTGCGTGAATAGCAGAAACTGCTAATTTATCTGGGAAAGGGTCGCGATTAGGAACCACCACACAAATGCACAAGACATGATCAAGTAGCAATATATGAACTCAGGTAGGCATTTTAATCTCTCTAAAGCATGCTATGAATGAGTTCCCTTGTGAACTAATCAGGTGGGGTTTTATATCCTTTGTATCATATTTAATTATAAAATAAATAGGTGTTTCCTATTGCTGATAAACTGTTGAAACAACATACCCAAATACATGGAGAAGTTAAATTATCTATTTCTTGTAGGAGTCAGTAGCATGTGGGCACTTTTTGAAGATCTAAAAATTATAACCTGATATTAGCAATTTCTTCTTTTTGCTTTTTATATGACCCCAAAATGGCATAAACTTGAGATGTAGTGTGAACTCATTTGATAACAGCATTGCCTCACCCACCCCACCCCCCAAAAAAAAAAGAGAATTGTATCATTTCTCCCTTTATTTCTGTCCCTATCAGCCGCCTTCCTTTGCTAGCACCAGTGGTTGTGTGGCAGCTTCATGAACCAGCTCAAGGAGCTGATCCAGCTGGGGAAAAAAGCCACATTTCTCCATCTGATTTATCACAACGCTGTATAAGTAGCTAAAAATGGGAAGAGCATGTAGGGATTGAAATTAATGGCCAAGGGGAATGAAGAGAGGGGAGGACTGCGGGCTTTGGCAGCTGTCATGATGAAGGTGTTTGATGAGGACTGTAGTTTCATGCTATGCTTAACCCAGTGAAACTGCAGGCTGCCAGCGAAGGATAGTCCTGCTCCTTCTTCACCCCTAGTGATCGTGGGCCAAGTCTGTGGAAAGTCAACCAAGCAAAACAGAAGTTCTCCATTGGATCTGCTCACTAAGCAGACTCATCTTGTAGCCTCCTCCTTGCTATACCAAATGCAGGTGGGAGGAAGGACTTGACTATCAAGGTGAGAGATGTGGAGAGGAAAAGTGACAGCCTCTTGTTGACAACCTGCATGTGTACTGAATTAGACAGACAGCAAATGTTAGTCCTCATTCCTTGCTTTACGCTAGCTGTTGAATTTCACTTGCCTACAGGAGTGAGGCTCCATAGGATTTTTATTGGCATGTGTTTCTCTGATTTCCTGGACTTCTTAAAAAATTTCCATCTTGGAGCTATAAAATATTTTCTGAAGAGCTGTAGGCTGCTTATTTTGGCTCTTCCAAGGCTTTAAATATCAATAGTACTGTTATAAATTGTAGCCACCAACATGGGCCTCCATAAGCTAGCATAAGTTATCAAATGCACAACAAAGACTATCCCTGCTCTTAGAATCTTACAATTTAAGTAAGGACTGAAAAGGAAGCTTTGTTCTCCTTATTAAAGGTGAATTGAATCTCAGTGAAATGAAACAGGAAATCTTCCTTTTGCAAAGGTGAGTCAAATCTCTGATTTTTATTGAAAACTTCCCTCTCCTCGTGGACTTGCTCAAAGGCACATGGAGAAGAACAAAGAGAGGAAATCAGATTTTCTGAGTCTCAGCCCTGCATCTTAACCAGTCATTCTGGTCATCTTTCTTTTCTATATACTTTAAAAAGAATTAAATTACCTTATTAAGAGAAGGCAGGACTGCTTAGTTAGTGCCAGAGAAACTGATTAAATACCTTTTGCTGATAGAAAGACCCATTGATTACTATTAAACAAAATGGTCTGGATGCAGCTTCAAGCTCAAAAGGTCGCTAAACTATTGCCAGGGGCTGCTAAAAGAGAATTTCTGTACTTGCCTCATTTCTAATATTCCTTCTCCAGGCATCTTCTATAGAGGTCCATCCCAAAAAAACCTTAAAGCTGTCCCTAATTAGGGGAAGAGAACAGAAAGAAGATGATGAATCTGGAGGGAAAAAACACTATTAAAACTCTCCAGATGACTTTCAAGACAAATGGGATACCGGGCTAAATTGTCTTTTGGCTGGGAGAAGAGTATGGCACGTTGTCTAATCTTAAAGTTTTAAATCAGAACATTTTCATGATGTTGATCAAGGAGCTGTAGAAGGCCCTGTTGATTTGTAGAGGCAGGTAAGCTCAGGTTGCCTGACCTACAGCAGGAGGGCACCCATTTGGTCTGTTAACATTTGCATTAACATGTCAATCTCTATTAACTACTGAAGATTTATTTAATATTGACACCTGTATGTCAGTATGCAGTTAAAAAGTGGGTGGTTTCTGGGTGGCAGGAGGAAGGGAAGAAAACATGTCTGACTTTTGTTTTTTTCTCATATCAGTCCTTTCAGAACATTGATGTCTGCATTTCTGTTTCTTCCTGAAACACAAAACTTGCTAGAATGATGAGCTCTGGTATGCAAAGTGTTTTAAGAAAGTTTGCTGTTTCCATTTATCCATTATTTCCTTTGCCTCTTGCTGCGTAGCTTGTCTGTACCAGTGCCCTAAGTGACAACTGGTGGTAGTAATGAGGCTGAAGACTTCTCTCTAATTGAACCCTGTCAGTCCTTCCCATTAAGCCTGCGGGATGTGTGCTGGCTCATTAATCCAAGCTACCACTGCAATTTCTTCTTTCCGTTCCCCACCTCGCCCCCAGCCTGGCATTTGTGTGGACAATGAATGCCCTGATTTCCATGTCATGTGCAGGAATGAGCTGCTAATTGCTGCAGCTGTTGCTAGCCTGGCTGGGACCACCTTACAGCTCTTCAGTCAGCGGGAGAGAGCTGAAGGACTGGGAGTTGGTGGTATTCAATGCTCTCAATTATGGGCAAGATCTAGGATGCCCATGTTGGTCACCCAGCACCAAGAATGGAGGAGCCTGGCAGCCAGGTCACTCTGGCTAGCGCCTGTGTGGTGCATCTAAGCTATCTGCTCTTGCAGTAGAGGGAGGCCACCTCTTTAGAAAAGCCTGTGTGCTAGGTAGGGACAGGAGACTGTAAGCACAATGTCTGTATTTGCCTTGTCTGCGGCCTCCCTCTTGAAGATGGGCAGCTGGGATTGCAGGAGCCTGGGATCCACTGGAGGTGAGCAAGCCTCTCTGCTCAGAGGTGGAAAGGTTTCTCGTTATAGCTATCTAATAACTAATGCACTGGTGTGTTCTGCATTTATGAACTGAAAGTTGCTCTTGCTGCTGTAATTGAATGCCATTGCATGTGCAGATGTGCTCATGCTGAACCCTACAAGGACTGTGGCAGGCTCTGCTCTAGCCTGGAGCTCCAGCTGTATGCATGCATCTGCAAGTATATAGGGTGCGTAGCAAGCACTCAGGCTGGTGTGGGGGTAGTCAGTGACTTTTTGTGGTAGGTAGGGCTAGAGCTGTCTGGATAGTTTTCTTGATGCTAGCTCCCACCATCTTTCCACATCCCACCCTGGCTCCTGGTTTGTTGTGTTTTTTTTTTTTTTTTTTTTTAAGAGTCACTGAAAATACCTATGTGCTCTTTGGTGGGCTATTGCAACACCAGTTCCTTTTTATTTTAATCTGTAGCTAGTGCTGACAGAGACAGATTATATGCTTCCTTATTGGAAGTCTGCTGCTCTTTGTTAGTGCTTTTTCTTTTTTTTTTTTTTCCCTTTCTGTAAATACAGATAGTATTTATCCAACTTTATGTGACACTAATGTTTTGATTTGCAAGAAGAGGCTCATAAATCAGAAATACTGTGCGTTGAGAAACAGTTGAAAAAGCACAACATTTTCAAAGAGATTTCATAATAGAGTGTATTTTTCTATGGTGTTTGAGTATATTTTGTGCCTCATTTCTATGTAATATTTGATAAAGCATTAAAATGTAAGTTAGAACAGTAAAACTCATTGCAAGAGATTAATAAACAATGGCTGTGCAGCTGTACAAAAGGTCATACTCACTTCCAACCAATTTGCACAGTCAAGTTCTTTTGGTTGCAGGATAATCTAAAGTTTCAGGAATAAGAGAACTTTTATCATAATGCAAATGTCTATTGAGGAAAAAGAGAGAATTTTGACATTATATAGCCTGGAAACTTCTGTCTACAAATTTCTGCAAAACAATTAAGATGAAAAAGTGTCATTTAAGCTTGAAAATGAAAGTGCTGCCCCTTTAAGGAAACATTTTGCTTTTTTACATTGTCAAAGATAACTGCAGACACTGTGCCAACACACCTTCAAGGTGCAGCGGTAGTACTCAGAAATTTGACAGATTGAAGATTTTGAATTGAATTACAGTGACAACCTTGGCCTTTTATATCTCCCTTTAAGGTAGCAAGCCACAAAACAGTATCCTGTTAATAATAATTGTGTGTGTATATGCCTGAGAGGACGGGAATAGGGCTGAAATGTCTTAAATTAGTATGAAATGAACTAGCAGAAATTAGTTGCTTAATAGATGTGGTTTTTAAACTACGGGTCAAACATAGCCACCCTGGAAACCTTAAGGATACTTCAAAGTGGTCTCTTAAGATGATAGGCTGCCTGTTAGGGGTGGTGACGTGAGCGCTTTCGGTGTATGAATTGTCTGTTACCTAGGCTCCTGTCTTTCAAAGGATACAGTGAATTGAAGGTCTCATTTTGTTGGTACGTGGAAAAATAAGATGTTAGGTCAGTTGCTTTTCATTAGTTTTTTTTCTATCCAGAAGACCTTGTAGGGCCAATGAGGAGGACTGACCATGTTTGGGGATTGTGATTGGTGGCAAAAGAAAAGCAGAGATTGGTAAACATTGCAGAAATCACGTGACTGAGTAAAAACTTCCAAGCTGTTGAAAGAATAGCAAACTTGGAGATTGTTTGTTTGTGGGGTTTTTTGGTGTTTTTTTTTTTGTTGTTGGCTTTTAGGTTTCTGGGCCTTTAGGATATATTCGATTTATGCTTTTATGTTTTGTGGTTTTTTTCCCTCAAACTATGAGATCTGGAAATTTCCTTTTTTAAGTGGAAGTTTAGGGGTGTTTTTAAACTAGTTGTATTTTGATAATTGCAGGTAGCAGATAATATTAGAAAAAGGTAGTAGCGAGCATCATTCAAGCTATGTTGTCTAGCTTCCTCCCAGCTCCATTTATTTGACTAGACCTCCTAGCATCTGTTTTGCGTTGGTTCTGAGACGGCTTTTGTTCTGCAGCAAGTAAACTGCGTGCATGGAGAGCTGATTGGTAATATGATCCTATAGATCCAGATGCAGGGGAAAGTTTATGAAGGCAGCAAATGTGGCTTAGCCAAATACTCTTGTCATGTACTTTTAACAAGACATGTTGTCTGATAACTTTCAGCTGTAAATCCCTCGGCCAGCCCAACCCCTCAAGAGGCTGCTCTGACTTGCATGAGGTGTCACTCTGCCAGCCAGGAGCATCTGGAAGAGGAGAGTCATGCTCTGCTTTTCATTAAGACCCTCTGGGGCTGCAGGACAGGTGGGATGGTGGACGCAAAAGCGAAAAGTGCAGGGCTATCAGCAGCTGGGTACAAACTAACTTAAAAGTGTATTAAGCTAGTCATAGAAATATCTGCTTCATATTTTAGGTGGTGCTTTTAATCTAGTTTCCCGTGTAAACCTATGTGCTTATTTCCAAACGTGACGTAGACGTGATCAGAAATTTCATAAGGCCATCTGCTTGGATTTCATTCTAGAGTATCGCCCGTGTGATAATTGATGGTTTTATTAAGCTTTCTAGTAAGCTTTATTCTTCCTAAAGATAAAGCAGCACTGAAAGAACAGCAGGTAGACATTGTGCGCTGAAAAATTGCCTGTGTTAGCAGGGAGTTTCCTTCTATTCTGGTGGAGTGGCAATTCTGCCATACTCTAAATAGCTTTTCATTATCACTTAATACCTATACACCCAACAGAGTGAAAACTGTACTTATTTTTATGCTTTTTATCACTGTTGTTAAATACTTCTTCTGTTTATATAAAGTTTGTTATTCTGAACACATAATGTACTTGAGGTCAAACTTGGCAGTATTACTGGTTTTCCCCTTTTCTCGCCCCTACTGAATTTGAAGGCAGAAAGTTCAGGTTCTTTAAAAACTGTAATAGTGAATGTTTGCTGGATTGTTGAGGATATATCTGCTTCTTTTCTCTAGGTGTAGAGAATATATACTTAGAAAGGCAGAAAGAAAATGGGAAAACTCGGGTCAGAAGTCTTACTCTCAAGCTAAGAGACAAAAAGTTTAAAGATAGTCTAATTTCGTCCTCTGAGCAGATATTCCTTGTTTGAATACTTCTTAGTGCCGTCTTTCCTCTCCTCTATTGTGCATGAGAGTGTAGGAAAAATTGAGCTAAAAGTGGCTTTGGAGCATCGCAGATCTGAGGTCCCTGAGGGAAGTCCAGGTTTGCTTCTGCAGGTCCCCAGGCTCTCAGGTGAATGGGTCCAGGGGGATCATCTGTATTGCTATTTCAGTTTAGTACCTCAGTGTTGTCACAAAGTGCAAGTCATCCCTAGGCAGAATTCAGATTGCTTTTCGCACGTGTTGGTGCTCGTCAGGGGACAAAGGCTGTTGGTGGAACTAGCTCAGCCGGTTCTCTGCTAATGCAGTCCTGATGCGGTAATTCGGACACTGTCCAGCCCTTTTGTTTCCTCTGTGGGCCTCTGTCGCTCAGAGGAGATAACTCAAGTGAACCACCCAAAATATTGGCTGTGCTGCATCAGGCTGTTGTGTTCGGGAATAAAAGTCCGAGATGCCCTGGCTCCGTTGGAAGTGGCTCTATGGAGATCCCTATGGGTTTCGCCTCACCCTTGCCTGGCTTGCGGGGAATGGTGCTAGACAGAAATGGTCCCTCTTTGTGTTCTCTCATTTTTATTGGAGACTCCATGGCGCAGAGTTTTTTTTCTGAGTTGGGGAAGTAATTTCTAGGCTTAACACAAGCTCCTTACATGAACTTTGCTCTTTTCTTATGTGAATTAAGACTAATATCTTTTGTTATATTTTGCATTATACATGTCGTGGTTTAACCTGGCAGGCAGCTAAACACCACACAGTCGTTCGCTCACTCTCCTCCGGTGGGATGGGGGAGAGAATTGGAAAAAAGGTAAAACTCGTGGGTTGAGATAAAGACAATTTAATAGGAGAGAAAAGGAAGGGAAAATAATAATAATGATAAAAGAATATACAAAACGAGTGATGCACAATGCAATTGCTCACCACCCCCTGACCCATGCCCAGCCGGTTCCCGAGCAGTGGCCGCGCCCCCTCCCCAGCCAACTCCCCCCATTTTTATGTTCAGCATGACATTCTATGGTATGGAATATCCCTTTGGCCAGTTGGGGTTAGCTGTCCTGGTTGTGTCCCCTCCCAGCTTCTTGTGCACCTCCAGCCTCCTCGCTGGCAGGGCAGTATGAGAAGCTGAAAAGTCCTTGACTTAGTGTAAGCACTGCTCACTGACAACTAAACCGTCAGTGTGTTATCAACATTATTCTAATGCTAAATCCAAAACAGAGCACTATACCAGCTACTAGGAAGAAAATTGACTCTAACCCAGCCAAAACCAGGACAATACACAAGACGGGACTGACTTGGTAGAGAATTTCCAAGCAGGACTTGTTATTACAACTTTGGTTTCACAATTTAATGTATGATTTTTTTAGTGTCTCTGGTCACTAGATGGAGAACTGTATATGAGTGAATTTATCTTCTTTTTATTTTTCATTCCTAATACCATTGCTTTCTGATGATAAACCACAGTATGTATGATTTCTGGTCATTCAGCCACCACAGCTCATCAGATAATCTTTGAACGTACTAGTAGCTGATGAGACAGGTACTTCACAGACAATTTCATAGCTCTATCCAACAGAAGATTTAATCTTCTCCAAACAACAAAAATCACTCAAACAATTTCAACACTGAAGAAAGGCAGTAGTGACTGCTGAGCTGATTAAAAGGAAAAAAAACCCATAAACTGTTTTTTGCTGGATGTGGGTGCAATATCAAAGTTGTCACTTATGCTGTGATTAAAAGGACTCAGACCTTGCAAAATCAAAATCCCAGAAAGAATGCTTGAACACAGTCTTTGGAGTACAGCAAGGTATGCACGCATCTTTCCTGAAAATGTTTACATTGTATTTGTATGAATTAGCTGCTAATATGTGGTACAAATGTAAATAATTTTAGGCATCATAAATGGGAATATCTATTTCCTAACCCTTTCTATTAGAAGACAGTTACATTGCATTATTATGTCTTAAGGTGCTTGAAACTTTCCTGAATATTAAACTTTTGGATAGAAATCTTCTATGGCTCCTGCATGTCTCAAAAGATCTTTAGGAAAAGAGGATTATATGAAAACTATAGCAAAAGCAACTCAGCCATTTCTCAAAGCAAGTCTGTGAAAAGTGAGTTGTTTTGTCCATGATAGACTCCCATAGGAACATCGCTGAGAAGCTTGAGCATAGCTGTTCTCTGACTGAAGTGCTTTTTGAAATTTCTGTCAAATGGCATATCTTCTTGCCATTTTGTGAGTGGGGTTTTTTTGGGTGTGTGTGTGTAATTTTTAACAGTAGCTCAAATCTGATTATAAGCCTCTGGAATTTGTTTTCACAGTTACTTACAATATTACAGCTGGCTGAAACTTGGCATGCCTGTTTTTAATGAAATGCCAACACTGAATTTTCCTCTTTTGAATGAGGACGAAAACAAACATTAATTTGTCCATAAAACTGATTTTTCAAAAAACATTATTTCAGCCTCATTGAAGCACTATTTTAAGGAAATCAAAACATTGTATTTGGATTTTGACTCCCCTAGTTGTTCCATGTAATAAGAAATAACATTCTAAATGATACGTCTTTGAAGGAAGCATGGCTTTTTAGAATGAAAAAATAATAGAATTCAAACCATAATTTTTTGTTGTTGTTCTTCTATTCTTTATTTGAAATGCTGAAAATGAACTCTCAAACTTTCAGTTTCATCAGAATGGCCGTTTCCACTGTTCCTTCTGAACCCAATCGAGCCTTGTTTGTGTTCAGAAAACAAGTTAAAATTTCAGCATCGTGCAGCAGTTTCCATGCCAGAGCAGTGTTGACTGAATGAGACCTCTCTGTAAGTGCTTCTCCTTGTGGCCAGGAGATGAAAACTAAGAACACTGTCTGTCTTTTGGTCCTCATACACCTCTATTCCTTGTTATTTGTGCCTGGGTAGCAGGAGAGAATATAGTTATGGTTATGAGGGTCTAGAGGACTTCTCTGCATTTGGAGAGCTGGAAATGGAAAAGGAGTGTCTGAGGTTAAAGTGCAGGGTAGACTAACTGGAAACTAAAGAAGAGATAGTTGCAGATGACACCAAGTTGGGCGG
>NW_009212449.1:0-4830 GCF_000690835.1 Fulmarus glacialis
TGGTGTCGTCGGCAAACTTGCTGAGGGTAATAATTCACTTTAATCAAAGTGAATATTCAGTATGGTTCAGGATGGTATTTCTCAGTGGATACACGTGCAGCTGGAGCAGACTATATATTAAACATTGAAAGTTAATACCCTTAAGACGCAGCACTCTGCACCACAGTAGCCAAGACAACACCTCACTGTCCCACCAGCAGAATGACAGGCTCATTTTTTGAAGACGCTGGCAGAGGGGAAAAGAAACAAAATACAGAGCTGCTTAATGATCTTTTTTTCTAGCTTACCGTGAAGCTGGAAGGCCAGAACACATATTGGTGATAAAATTTAGTGTTTAATGGCCCTTACTAACTATATATACATTTAAACAAAAGTGAAGCCTGTTGCTGAGCCAATTTCTGATCCCAGTTCAGTTATCTCAGTCCAGAAAAGTAATATTGAGCTTACAAAGTATTTAATACCAACCCCCCCCGCCCCAAATTCAGTAAAGAGAAGTTAACAGCTCATAGATTTTCTACTGGATAATAGTAAATTGCCAGAGAAATAATGAAATGTGGCACAAGCTTAGTTTTATCTTGTGCAGCTCCGGAACAGAAGTGTAACAGCCTAACAGACAAATGCCAGAAATATATTTTTTTCTTCCCCAGGCCAAAATCTTACTTATTTTCTGAAGTACAGAAATAGCTACTCCTCAGTTCCCTAAGGGAGAGAGCACTTCACACAACAAGAGTCTTCACGCCAAATGTCTGAACTTAGGTTTTTCCATGGAGTTGTTAACATTTTTAAAGATGGTATTCCTTGAAAACTCCCTACCTCAAAATTTCTGCCTCCAGTTTCTGATTATAGTAACTTGGAATCTGAAGAAACTGAAGTAGGAAAGAACTACTGGGACTGTCATTGCTTGCTAAGTACATTTTTTAAAGTACTATTTCATGTCTTTGTTAAGAGTGAAGATGACAACCAGCTTCGCTTCTTTTTTTTGTTCGTTACTGTATAATCAAGCATTTTCTCACTATATTTTCAAGCATTTTTTGGCTTTGTAAAGAAACAAAGAGAAAAGGGGCAGCAAATACTCTAGCTCACATATCTGCTACCTATATGCATTCAGCGTATGTTTTCTTCTATTTAAAAAATTAAAGAACGACCATATTGCAGATGATCAGCAAAGCTAGCAATAGTAGCAAGTGAACTGGATTCAGCTGAGCATTGCGCATGAAAGCAAACATTTAACATTCTCAGTCAGGTTTTCCCCCTAGAAATTCAGGAACAAGGGCATTGGAGAGCTGTCAGTGAGGCGATAGCTTGCCCTGCTGAGCTCCCATTGTAAGACACAATAGACAAGGGTTCAAGTTCTTAGCCCATCTGTACCAAGCATGTGCAGGTCACCCTCAGGTGTCCATTTAAACCCACTTCACTAAATTGGAGCACAGCTGTTTACAGACACTGGCCTCAGTTTGGCTGACGTATCCAAGTTTCAACTTAATCAGCAGTTCATTAAAAATTGTACGATTCAGACTGACATGCTATTTGAGACCTGTTTAGCCCCAAATGAATTTATGTCTTAAATTAGTCACTGGAGACTAAAAAGAAAAGACTTTCCTGCACCAGGGCCTCTCATATGAAGTTAATGAGGAATTCAGCCTTTTTCTTGGGCAGAATGGTTATTTCAAGAAGATCTGCAAGAAGTACTTCTGCATCTGGGGTGATCTCAAAAGCTGTCTAAAGCAATGTGATAACAATATTAGAAGTGCGATATCTTTTGCTCACAGAGTAATTTCCATGTGTGCAATTTCTATGCTGCTACTAGTGAGAATAAATACTACAACTAAACCAGGAGGTTTAGAAATGGTAGTTAAATTCATAGGTAGGTTTAGGGTTTTTTTAAAAAACCTTAGGCTTCTCAACAACCTGAGACTAGTGCAATTCCAGTCTAAGATTTTTTTCGGTTACAAAATCTTGTATTGAAAATAAATTAGTGCCTTAATTTGATTGTAACTTTATTTACTTTGGATTCAACAGCAAAATAATGATTTATAGCAGTTGTTTTATTAACTTCAGTCTTTTAAAAAAAAAAAAAAAGTCTTTCTGAAGATCTAAGGTAGGACCACCTTTGATTTCTGTTAAATAAACTACAGGTCCAAAGACATGCTCCTTGGGTGTAAATGTGTTTTTTGAAGTGCACATTCTAAAATATTTTTCTGATATTACAAATATTTCTCACCTTCCATTTCAGGTGTCCTTGGGGCACCTTTTCTGACAGAAGAATCAGCTAATCAATTTATACGACTTAAACGACAGATACCATATTCTCAGAACTACTGGGACCCAAGCAGCAGCCAGAATGCATGGGGATACGCTGTGGCTGAACAGGTATTTTATTGCATCATCTTGCAGCATCTATTGAAAAAAAGAAAGTACAAGTCTGGGATTAACACGTAACCCTTTGGGGCAAGGGAGGAAATCTGTCCAATTTATCAATGCAGGCAAGGTTGCTCAGAAGTCACATGCTGTATTTATTCAGTATCAAAGCTCAGAATATTCTTTTCTGTTTTGATCTACTTCAGGTTAGTGAATCATGGACAGCTTTGAGAGACACAGCACAATACTACATGGACTTGGGTTCTTTTGCCTTTGATCCTTCGATTGCCAGGTATGATGGGGTTTCTTAACAGAGCATTTAATAGACTCAGAACGCATGTGTGTACCTAAGTAAGTAAAATTGACCAATATAAGAGTGCTGGCAATTGGGTTCTAGTGGCATAACTTGACACATTAACAAACCCAATTGTAAGAGATGTCTTGCAAAACTAAAGAAGATTTGTTTTTACTGACTAAGTTTTGTAGTTATTTAAATGTGGTCATTTTATTGTGGCAAGTTCTTTATTAAATATGCTTTGAAAGAATTCATTAAAAGCTTAAAGAATATATATCTTTTTAAGAGTCCACAGAAGCCAAACTGCAGCAATATATCCTACATAGCTGATTTAAAAAGGAGACAGAAAGCAACTCCTGAGGAGAAAAATAAAAGATACCCTCCCCCCCATCTATTTCAGTAACAAAACTGTATTCAGTATAGAATAAAACCTCAGTAGAATGATACATAGCCATTGATCACAAGTACATGAAATGAAGTGTCTCAAATTGTCAAAGAGGAATTGTTTAGGACTTACTAAAGTGTACACATTTTCAGGACATAATTTTGTCTAATTTAGGGAACAATTGCTAAATGATTCTCTTTGACAAGCACAATGCAGAATACACACGTTATTCCTGCAAAACACTTTTCATACGATGATACCACAGTCCTTTGAAATGGACAGGAGTGGGTAGAACTAAACACATACAACTTCAAGTTTCAGTGCTTAAAATAGTTACTAAGACATAGCAATCTGATCAGTCTGATGGTAACCACCAATCGGAAAATGGGTAGATTCTTCTCATAATATACTTTGAATTGAATATGCTTTGAATTTTATTGACTTAAAAGTAGCTTTCTTTTTGCAAGTGAGCACAAAGTTTCATTTTGAAATGTGGCTTTTGAAGAGCAATTTTTTATAAGGTAAGAATTTGATTTGGAGACTCTCGGATTGAGCTTTCTAGGACTGTTCCACCTGAAAGGCAATGCCAGTTTCACTCACTCTGAGCAGAAGCAAAGTAGAAGAGAATAGCTAAAAGTCATGATTTGCCTGCCCGCCTGCCAAGCCTTCAGCTGGTGCCCTTGGGCGACTGGAAGGAGGCACCGGGATATTCTCTCACAATTTCTAGTACTGATATGGGCAGCAGCTCTCTTGGCTAGCAGCAGTCACTTCTGCCTTATGACAAATCTGAAGTTACCTGAAGACACTTTACTCAGTTTTCTGGAAAAAAAACACCCTGTCTTTTCCATCAGAAAAATTATTCAGATAGAAAAGGCCTAGCCGCATCTAATTATTAGTTGTCCAATACATGTGTCTGAAGGCTGTGATCCTGACAGCTGCCAGGCATACTGCAAGATGAGTTATGCCTCCAGAATGATGATCCTTATGATTGTCATATGACAGGATTAAAGCCAGTTTACAGAAACACATTTATAGACACTCCCACTGAAGCATGTTCATGATTTCAGAGCGAGGCTGATTAACCCCCAGAGTGAAATAAACTTCCCAATGCTAATATGGCAGAAATTAACATCCAGAGTTTTTATGAAGGCATATAGTAGAAAAGACATCAAGCTAGAAGTTACAAAAAACGTTATGGATAAAGTAAAACAATGATTTTTAACCTTATTGTTCATGATTAGTGATATTTTTGAGATGGCCAAGAAAAGCAAGCCTATACAGCATATGCAGGAATCTGGTTCAGGGGCTGTACTTCCAGAAAAAAACATTTGCAAAAGCTTGCAAATCTGAATACTGGAGCTGCCGACAGGATCTTTAAATTAATTTTGCAAAATTTTTCTAAAAGCAATTTATTCCATCTTTTCTAGCGACAGATCTTACATGGACATGCTACAGCAGTCTGGGACTCATCTCCAGCAACAGACAAGGATGAGCTATTAAATCCTACACATCTCATACCTGGCCATGTTAGGATATGGCATGTTATGTATTTGCCATTATGTATTTGATTAGATGGCTTTATCTCATCCCACTGTCTAAAACCAAAATTAACACACTAATTCTCTCGATACCACATATTTTATATTCGTAAGTAGAAGTGAGATGTAAGTCATGGTAAATTGAATAAGAAGTTGAAGGCAAGACAACCATTAACTTTTAGCAGATTAGGTTTAAAAAACTCTGTGTTTTCAGATAAAACATTTTTTTGACTAAAAAATTGTTTTAAAATGTA
>NW_009212449.1:4846-13443 GCF_000690835.1 Fulmarus glacialis
TTTTATTTCTCAGTATTTCACTTTAGCTACATTCTTGAGAGGCAACTAAGAAATAGAAATCAGTCACTTTGGGTGGGTAAGAGAAGTAGAGCACATTTGCTCCAGGTTTGGCTAGTAAGAAGAGTATACTTCCATATTTCAAGTGCATTTCCATTTTTTCAAGTACTGGGGTCAAATTAGTAGGTATTATAGTATACATCCATATCATGTATGCTTTGCTTTCCCCATTTAAACTGCTCGACTTGGTCTTGAATGCCAAAACCAACGGAAGCCACAGCTACCACTGTGAGTTGCTTTTTCTTACTCCGTGGAAGTAGGAGCTGGTGGAAACACTTATTCACGGCTCCTTTTCTAATAAAAGTGGTGATGACAAAATGTTCTTTATGCTAAGTTCTTGAGTCTGGAAGTTTCCCTATTCCTAATCCATTAATCTGCCTTATTTCAGGACATCTTTGAAGAAAGGATTGGGCTCCCACATTTCTTTTATGTGTTATTAATATAATGCTAGCAGTTAAAAGCTTTCAACCTTGATTAAAATTTCTGCATGGACGAAGAGGACCTGTTGGGGAAACCGAAATGCATGGTAACCGTAAGGGCAGGGTAGGTGAAGGCAGGCAATTTTTGCTCACTTTTTATCCCCAAAGAGCAGGTTCTGTGTGTTGTGCGTTCGGGGTTCTTTGTGAATATGGACTGTATACTGACTGGAACGAATTCGAAGATAGCATTGGATCTTCTAAAAAGAAATGCATATTCCGGCATTTTGGCAATCTCCAACATGCTCCTAGGTATGAAACTATTCTTAGGCCATTACTAATTTCCCTGCATAAGACAATGGGCTTGAAATTGCCATTATTCATTAGCTGAACCTGAAAATTCATTAAACACTTGAAAGAGATAAATGAGGTCCAAGGTCAGTATTTACCACGTAGAATTTCACATTTTCAGTCACACTACTTAATTATGAATGGTTCATTCAAAGATAAGGGGTGACAAGTGATGTATAGACTAAAAGACCTCGCTAGTTAAACACAGTCATGGCCTGTCCCTTCTGTGTCCCTTCCCTGTGCTGCTCAACCTTGGATGAGCGATGCTCCAGATCCTAACCTTCCACTATTTTCCTCAGTAACAGCGCAGGCATGACAGAGCTACTGAAACTCTTCAGTTAATAGCAAAAAGCAGGACTGTAAGGATAAGCATTGCCTTTTATTTTAAATGGATATAAAGCAAAAATAAAAGGATCCGCCTCCTCCAGCTGTGCACCTTGCTGGTCCCAGAGATATTGCTGCTCTGCAGGCAGTGATGCCCAAACCACTTGCGCATCACCACTTCCTGAAGTGCTGCTGTTTTCAGCCCTGCCTCTCTAATTCATGTTGTTGCTGCCAAGGCAGGGGTTTGGGATCTGCTTGAGAATTAGCTGTAGTTTTCATGCCTGCAGGGTAAGTTAAACCAAAATGGGAGTTAGTTCAGGAGTTGATTTGCAAACGGACAACAGGCATCCCTGGAGCGCGGATGACAAAGTCCACCAATGAGGTGGAAGGTAAAACGAAGTGCGTCTTACCTCACCTACTATCAGCTGCTGAGGTAACTGCCCAACCTTTATGAGGCATTTTATGGTTGTCAGAGCCATAAAATTAGAATAACCACTGCCGTAAGCCTATTGCCACGAGGACAGTCTTGCATAAGGCTGGCTTTGCGACCAAAACATCAGACAAAGCCAGGGGATGCAATTTGACAGGTCTGTTGTACTTAGACATGACTAATTCCTTTAAAGAAGTTGTTCTGAAAGCCAGAGGCTCAATCTGCAAAGCCGTAGCTTCAAGCTAATGTCACTAATTCAGATAATTAGTCTTGCTGAATTAAATGGGAAGAATTGTGCACGCATGAGTAGCGGTGGAGGATGAGGTGCTTATTTTGTGTTATGAAAATACATGCCACTCATGACAATGAGCAAACAGCTTTCACAGACATTTGAATGTTAAACTCCTTCCTCTGCATTTATTAATAACCAGGAAAAATATTTACCCTGTGAATTTGCTCCACTTATTTAGCTTCACATACTGTTTCAGCACTTTAACACAAGTAACTTTGGACCCTTCTTTACGGCCTTTTCCCACACATCTTCATGTTGCCACCTCCAGGTTTTATCTCCTTACTTTTTCTACACAGCACAGATACACATGCAGTACCTTATCGATGACAAATCCAAAGAACAGGGCTAACTAAAGAGAATTTCAAGAACAGTTCTGCTGGTCATGAGAGTGGAAATACAGGCCTCGGGATACAGGATCTTTGCTTCTAGCACAAGAGAGAGTAGTTCCTCTAACTGGTTTCTGAATACTGCAATCGTTTTTGAGGAAAAAATCCCCTAAACCACACAAACACCAAAGCTCCATGAGGCCAGAGACAGCAGAGGTCCTGGGGGAGAGGGGGAATAGGCAGAGAGGAGGAGGGGTCACAGAAAGCTGAAGTCAGGTTTGTCTCCGTATAGACATTAACTGGACGGATGCAGAACATCCACCAGGCAGTCCCGAGCTTCCAACTCTTTTCTGAGTGATGTGAGCAGGACGACTGTCTAAGATCAGCAGAATGACAGAAATCAGGATGCCCAAGTATCTCATGGTTGATTACTAGCTGCAGCAGAAACTCTTCCCCAGGCAAAGCACTTAGAGGGTCTCCCTCCCATGGGGGTTCTTCAGTGCCGAGTCAGATCTGAATCATGCTGCAGCCCCTTCCTCATCAAAGCACTTGCCTATTCCCTCAGCTTCTTGGAT
The DNA here is from genome assembly GCF_000690835.1 of Fulmarus glacialis. NCBI lineage: Eukaryota > Metazoa > Chordata > Aves > Procellariiformes > Procellariidae > Fulmarus > Fulmarus glacialis. The sequence continues at coordinate 7,618 of NW_009212449.1, forward strand.
CCCTAATTTTGCAAAGCTTAAAAGAACCAAATTACCTTTGCGATCTCTGCTACTCTGTCAAATTGAATTGAAAACAGCCCACAGGTTAAGAAATTACTATGGCTAGACATAGAGGATAAACACATGCCTACCCAGACAACACGATTGTAGGAGCCTTGCTTTGTTAGAGAACCAGATGAAAGATTCAAGTGTAGTCTGACGTGACAGAAGTAAGAAACCCTGTCTCTTCAATAATAATTAAAGAAAAAGATTAATACTCCGTGGACTTTCTTTTAATGAGGAAAACAAGTCATTCCCAACAGAGCAAATAGGGGAAGCTGTAGAACCCAAGTAACCTATAAATAACCCACGTTACAAATGCTGAATGTGGGATAAGTACTAAGATGTTTTCTATAAGCTCAGCAGAACAGGCAAGTATATAGAGGTAATGAGAAAGAAGCATTTATTTTATGAGCTGAAATGGTTTCTACAAACAGAACAGTGGCACCTGGTTTTCAGTGAAAGATCTACACACTATTTCATCACTATGGTAATTCATACGATTGAACCTGGTCTCATATGATTTTAACGCATAAACCTTTTGAGCTTGCATCACACTATTGTTATGCACTTGCTTTGTGCTTGATCTTCTGCTGTCTTAATTTAAACCAAAACAGCTGAGACAAAGTATTCATCTAATCTATACCTGCTGCTGTAATCCTCAATGCCAGCAAAAGTGAGCTGTGTTCAAAGCAATTTTATGTTGGCTGATTAAATATACAAACCACCCACCTGAGGCAGGTACATTGCCATAACCACTCCATCCATCGGAAGCAATGAGATCAGTAGTTAGAATGTAAAGATAGAAAATTATCCAAAATTGAAATGTTCAGTCAGGAAAAGAAATAAGCATTCGTTGTATGTCATTATTATCTTAAGTAAACAAACATCAATAATTACTGTTCTGCCCCAAACACTGTTGAAGAGATACGTATTTCAAACAATATGACATCAAATCTGCGGAGCCTACTTTCCACTAGCTGGAAAAAGAGCAACAACTCTTTTTATGAGAGGTGAGTGGTATCAAGCTGGATATCTGTAAAGGTGATTGATATGTGGTGACACAGCAAATGCCTGTTCCCTTTGAGCCCAGACCAAAGTCATGTCCTACCACAGCACTAGGCAGGCTGAGTGCTGTGGCTGGCTGTCTTAGAGATGAAGCAAATACTCACTGAGCCCCATAATGTGAATTTAGCCATCACTTCCCTAGGGGAGCAAGCTTTCCCTATGCCAGTGTCAGTCCAGGCAGGGGTAGGGGAGGAAAAAGGGACAGACTGGTGCACTTCAGCCTTCTAGGATCAACCCATAAAAGTGTCTTTCTCTATGAGGCGTTACAAGATAGTCAGCTTGGAGTGACACTTCTTATTCAGCTACTTACTCCAGGTCATACAACCACTGCCAAGGGGATTTCATGCCAGTCACTGCCTCCTTGGCAGGACTGAATAAGCATGTGAGATCTTGTCTGAATAATTCAACTATGTCCTGGTTGTGATTGAAAGCTGCTGCACAGCAGGGAGCTAGTTCAGGGAAGGCTTAAAAAACATCCTTACAATTGCTGTCAATATCATGATCATAAATCCAAGGCCCAATTGTGCAAGGTGCCATGAGAAAGCAGTTAGTCTGGCATCCTCAAAATGCAGGTAGAACTGTCTAAGGACAAGAAAACAACCACAGGAATAAAGTGGCTAAAAAGACAACCATGGATCTTAGTGGTGACTGCTCAGCACTGCAAAATAACTGATTAGGTAGTTATTTAGAAGAATGAGTTAAAAAGAATCCTGTCTGCAATTGCAAACATGATTTGGATGAACCTTGCACAGAGAACTATCACGTGCTGCTTCCTCTCAGTGTCTGTGCTCAGGTATTCATGGTGTTACCTTTGCTGCGGAGTTCAAGTAGGAGGCTCAGTGCTGAGAGACCTACTACAAGCGTTCTGATGGAATGGGACCTATACCTCCCCACATTACACCATGGGCAGGATGCAGTCTGATTTTTGCTATAGTACCTTAGAAGGCAGCTACCATTACATTATGCCGAAGCTACATGTCCTGACTTTTTGTTTTTAATTTAGAAGTGCTTACAGAAATGAGGAAGAGTCTATTTATAAACATTTACCATAGTGAACCTAAGGGAAAAAAAAAACCATGCTTTTACTCATATGTCATTTGGGACAATTACCTTTTGCTAAGCGTACAAATGACTTAATCAGAGTCACTATACTTTGTGGACTAACGGAAATAATTTTCCTACAAATAAGAAAATAATCTCCCTTTTCATTACTCAGGGTTACACAGTTCTGCTTTCTCATCCTCTCTGCCCCAGGCTAAGGTCTATTTTCATTCCCTCAATAATTGCCAAAGGATTAGATCTAGCCGAAGTACATCCACAGGTACTGTTTATAGCAACCACAGATCATTCTGTGCCTCACTAAAATGTTCAGGTTGCCTTGATCTATTAGGTCAACTGTGTCAGGAACAGTTTACGCAGCAGCAATGACAGAATAAGAAAATTACAAAAAATTACAAAAATTACAAAAATTTCTTGAAACAATGGACTTTGTCATTAAGACATGGTACTCTGAAACCGGGAATGGAAGCTGAAGGATTTTCAGAGAATTGCTTGCCTGCCAGCTCCCTCTTTCCCACAGTGAAATCTTCGAAGCTACGTTACTAGTGGGAGCAGTGACAATGGAGGCCAGGGAATTGCCTGAGGTGGGCAGAGCTTTCCTTTCCAGGTCTAAACTAACACTTAAAATTGCATGCCTGGAAATGAAGGGGCAGCCAGCACACATGCTGAAAACATTAGGCACACCCTCCTAAAATCAGCTTCTTGAAGAACACTTGATGAGTAAGCAGAGAGTAACACAGAAAAATGCTGCATCATCTGCATCATAGCCGGTTGATTAGAAGAAATGAGTCCCGGGAGAACCAGGAACAGATAACTGCATTTGTCTCAGAAGCTCACTGGATAGCGTGGGCCAGCCAAGTTTGCTCTGAATCTTTTCCACGTTGAACTAATCTGCCTGAAATCTGCTAGCTCAAAACTGCTGCTACTATTAGTCCGGAAATGGAACTCTGAGACAAACGCTTTGAAATTGTCAGTTTTGCTTCTGAGCAAAGACTGAAAGTAGCTCATCTATGCCAGTAAGTTGGCTGGCAAAGGACTGGATCTGTCCTTTGCATTTGACCCTGATACAAGCAATGTGTCTTCTTTTACAAGTCCTGCAGCATCGGGACTCAATCAAGTTAAAGGGTTGATTTTACCGTCCTCTAAAATCAGACATCCTGAAGCGTGTATGTTTTTACAGAAAATGGCTCACAGCACTGAAGAGTACAGATGTGAATTCATTATCTTTCTAGTACAAGATCATATGGTGTGTAACAGCACTACCAATCATTATGTCCAATGAAAATACTGGATTATAAGTGTTTCTGTCTCATTATCTTGTGACAGGATTGTTATTAACTTGTGACTACACAACACTTTTATAGAAAGACTCCTTGAGGACAGGCTATATATATGCCTGATTCATTTTCCTTTTTTTTCCATTGCTTAGATTGCATAGCAAACAAGTGTCCTAGATGGAAGGGACCACTCAGCGATTGTTAAACTGTGGGCTTTATAGTTCTCCAAACTTGCATTAACACAAGTGAATATGTACCACAGAATTTTTTTTGAACCCAGAAAAGTTGGCTGTTAAGATGGCATAACAGTCCACAGTGAGAACACGGTTTTCCAGAAAAAGGTTGGAAAGTGTTATTGAATTACAAGCTGGTAATGAGATCTGAGGTTTTTTTCAGCATATATGGATGTCCTGCTAATCTGATATGCCAGTGCCAGACTGTGCCTCCAGAAATAATTAACAATAGCAGTTGCACAGGTACTTAATCAGTAGAAACATTGGAGAGTGATGAATCCATGCAAAGATTACACAGATAGAATAGAAAGACCATTACAAGAGACAGATACATTAATAGGCTAGCAGTGGATTCTTAATGTGTGAAGTTCAGTTTTTCAGTTTCATCTTTTTCCTGGGCTCAGTGTCAGTGAAGAAATTTTGAATAATTTCAAGGAAATCAGAGTTATTATTTTTGTCAGTTGTTTTTATATACTTTTTAAATTTTACAGCTTTTATTTTTTTTTTTAATATTACAGCTTTTAGAAACCGCAGAATCATATTTTACTGTAGAGTGCCTAGCTGCAATTTTTCCTGCAGCTAGATCATATTGTGTTGTCTTTGTTTCTAAGTGGAACGAGCACAAATCCTACTGGGTATTGACTTCATTGACCAGCAGAAAAACAATTAAAATTCTTAGCCCACAAATATTCATGCATGGACACTCATGCCACTTGAACTCCAACTGAAAGTTGAGAATGAAGACAGGCTACTTGAATTTTTACTTACATATGCATAAATACCCATCTGAATTACCTGAATTCCCTTCCATGTTCTAGCAGAGCCACTTTTTAGCAGTAGCCCACAGCCTTGTGGCCACATTTGGCCCACTTACACAGTAAATACTTTCTTTGAGCACTTTCAAAGGAGATCAAGTTCATCAAAAGGCTATGAAATTAACTTAAATTTACAAAATGACTTAATGAAACAGCCTTGTAAAAAGGCCAGCCACCACCAGTGGTTCTCTAGGCTGCAATGGCTTCTGGACACAGTTTCCCTTTGTCCTATAAAGATCCAGCTTGTTTGAATTAACTGCACAACTGACTTTTTCTTCCTCTGCATAGTATTATCACAGCTGTGAGAGAGAAAGATCCTTCCCAGAAGAGCCTCAAGTTTTAAAAACTACACAGGAAGACTCAAGAGTTTCTTCTTGCAAGATGATGTCAGTCATGAAAGTCATTCTTCTACATGTCATCTGATAAAACCCGAGTCTCAATCCTAACACCTTCTGTAAAGCCCAAGATCACCCCTCAAAAGTAAGTATCAGTCAATAGTAAATCAGCTGATCACCATCATGCCTAGTCTGAAGAGTTAGTAATGAGCTGCATGTATTTTTCTGATTTAGAGTTTTGAACAAATGTTGCCGTCAATTTTTGAACTGGTATCCAGTAGAAATTCAGCAGATGATAGAGACATTTCACATTGAAAGGTTAATGTTGATATGTCTGGGAAGACAGCGGAGGAAAATGGAGGTGTTACTCCTTGGTAACTCCAGAAATAGTTAAATAAGCTAGTTAAATATCAGATATGGGACATAACGTGCTACAGGAATACTCCCCGAGTTCTCCTCCAAAAAGGAGAGCAAGCCTTTATTTAGTGGAAGCACATCCTCCTGAACACATGGGAAGGAAATATGGTTTGGGAAGGTAAAATTTGAATCAGAAAATAAGCCTGTGTCTGCTTCCAGGAGAGCAGATCGGCCATGGGAGTGGGTGGGTTTGGCTGGGAAGAGCTCACCTCTGGCAGATGCAGCCTGGAGCCTGGGTCACATATGAGCACAGAACCGCTGAGGAGGGAAAGCATCTGTAGAAGGCAGCTGGAAATGGGAAAGCAGAGGGTGACCTTTTAGATTTAGTTGCAATAGATTTGCAGCAATTTCCTTGCATTTCCTCAGAACTGACTTGTTTATAAACATTTGTGCCAGTGTTCTCCCTTTTGGATGCTGCAGATGAATCCTTTCATTCATAGTTCACTTGAACCTGGTTTGCGTGGAAAGTGGTCGCTAGATAGCAGGCGAGTGTCCAGGCATCTCACACAAAAGTGCACGGCAAGCAGGAGGGCAGGGAGGAGAAAAGATGGTGTGTGCAGGTGGAGGGGAATGGGGATCACAG
>NW_009212449.1:13479-90905 GCF_000690835.1 Fulmarus glacialis
TCATGTTTTCTGGGATTTGGAAACTCACGTGGCCCCAAGACAGACACCTCGGGAAAGGAAGGAGCCTTTCCACAGCTGGGAAAGGCTCAAACGCAACCCAGGAGCAAAGGAGAGGGTGACCAAAGGGGTTGCTGAGGAAGGCCTGGGGAAAAAAAAAAAAAAGCTGTTCTATTACGGCTGTGGCTGTAAGGTGTTAAAAGCTGGAAAGTTATAGCTTAAGTGTGAATGACCACACTAGCTGCTGTTCAGAGAAAAGTAATGACAAAAAAAGAAGTCCTGCCTACCATGAGAGTATAGGTCCGATAACATCTCTAACATCTGGGCTTAAGGCTGAGCAGAATGAACTAATTCCAGTTTGCTTGCTTTCCCTGACAGAGATTCACATACCTGCATGCATCTGCTTGTTTTCACTCGCCTCTGTCTTCACCCCAATAAAACCAGATGAATGGCATTTGCTGTTGAGCTACCAGCAGTACCAAGGTCAAGTGTTTCAGCATCAACCATGCAGGGGAACAACTGACCCCCGGTGTTTGCCTGCCTGGGATAGCACTACAGTGTAAATTAAACAAATACCTTTCACTTGCAACAATAAGAGGGCAGCGAATTGCCAAAGATAAGCCTTTCCCGGGGTGTTAATTAGTTCAGTTGAAGTCCAAGAGTCTGAAGACAGATGTTATTCTTCAAGTCTCTGCTTTGATTCCAAACTAAATGGAAGACAGATCCAGGTTAACTTTGCTTCTATCTCCTTAGACCAATGCTTAGCTTGTATGGCTTGCAAAGTAAAAATAAAAACAAAAAATCACAGGCACACACAAAAAACCCCGATGCCCCCCAAAACTGCCTTATCTATTATTGTACTGTCATTTGACAATGACCAAACAGAAGAAACTAAATAGCAAAAATGACCAAATTAAAAGGCTTGGAAAAAATTTCTCTCAAAAAAAATGGCTGGATTTTTGACTAATCGCTTTTTCATCCCAACCGTTTCATAAATACCAGGCTTTCTTGCATTCAAATTCCCCTTCATTTATTCTTTTTTAAGGTAGTGAAACAGCCCTGGCCTTTGGCTTTTAATTTCACACAGCTCAAAGCAAGACTCAAAATTTCCTTCGGCTGTGGCCGGGCTGCAGCCTGCCACAGTTCCACAGCTCCTTGACAGCAGGGTTGTGACCGTGCCCTTTAAAACTTCCACAGTTTAAAGATCTTGCACAGAGAGCACTCTTTTCCAGGAAATTGGTTTGCACACTGCCCCTCCAAAAGCTTTCTTTCCTCCTGCCTCTTGTGACTTGCATTAGTTGTCTTTTTTTTTTCTTTTTTTTGGCTCGATGGGGGAAGGCTGAGCAATTTAGTCACCCAGCAGAGTGCGTACCATTACGTGAACAACGATAACAGTGTGCCACTGTGCTGCTTCCTACCTTAAGTAGGATTAATGGAAGGAGGCAAGCATGCCGAAAAGAGATCACAGAGGAGAATCCAGCTTTTATCCAGAAAGGGCTCGGGCGGTGCTCTGGGATTACACACCCGGCCGCGGCCGCTGCTGTACGTATCTGCCTTCCTGGCGGAAGGAAGCGAGAGGAAATGGAAAGCGGCATCACCCCACGCTAAAGCTTGACCTGCCGATGAAACCGGGCAGGGTTATGGGGTTTTGCTTACTTGCAGGCCTGAAATGGAGCAGAAACAGGCCTCCGGCAAGCTTGGACAGAGGAGACTTGGGTAGGGTCAAATCGGGGTGCGTGTTTTTTAAACAAGGGGCAGCGCGTTTGTGATCTCCTGGTTTGTGTTACCACCGGCCAGGAGAGGAGAGGGAGAAGCCAGCCAGGGCTCTGGAGAGGCAGCTCAGCCTGCGGCAGGGGGGACCCGTGAGAGGCTTCAGAGGAAGCAGAGACCGTCCACCCTTTGTTTGAAGTCGCAGGATTTCTGCAGAGTCTTGTTTCCACAGAAACCTAGCCCACCAGGGCTTTTAGGTGTCATCATGGAGGAGAAATCTGTGCTGGGGGCATCACTCTTCCTTTCTCTTCCTCGCTTCCCTGCTGTCCCCCAACCAAAGGTCTCCAAGGACCCATGCACAAGTTGGGAAGGCGTCCGAGGTGCCGGACTTGGGTCGCAGGAGGTTGGAGTTTGCTGGAAGAGGGGTCATACCCAGCACACAAGTCTGTTCACATCAGGCTATTGCTCAGGTAGTAAAAATAATAAATAAATCATTTTTTAAAAAGGCCATTTTATAACTCTAGCAATTCCCTCCTTTGTCATTCTCTGACAACCCCCATTGCTTAGCTCTCGGAAAGCAACTCCACCTTAAAAATTGCTTCTTGAAAGAACGGTTACGGCACAGAGCAAGCTCCCTATTTCTTCTTACACCTCCCACACGGAAATGTCAGAAAGTTACTGCCAAAACATTTTCTATGATGACTGGCAACTTGCTTGCATGCCAAGAGAAAGGAACTTGTAAGAACATGCAGAAGTGTAATCTTGCCATTCCCGGCCTTTAAAAAGATGGTAACTACTTTTAATTGAGTTTGAAGAAGAGCACTACACTATATTGGTTCTATTTTTTATTTTAATCTTCAGCAATTCACCCATGTCTAGTCTTCTACCTACAACATGAACAGGAGTTAGAATATACCATGCACAGGTAAAATTTAATTAGCTAGCACTTACTTATTATCCTAGACAGCCATTTGTATTCCCCATGCCCTGTTTAGGAAATGATGGTGTTTCTTCTGCAGTTCAAGTGTTATTTGTGTACAGTCCCACCATCACTTTGTCAAACAAATGTCTGAGGTGAAGAAAGAAGCCTGCACTGCACTAATTGCTCACTGATACCCTAAGTCAGGCTTACCAACCTTTTTAAAAAACATTTATAAAAGACACCATAGACCAGCATCTCTACGCTGCAAGAATCATTTAAACTATTTTCTCCTGCTGATAAGCAGGTTTCTCACAGACAGAAGAAAGAGCAGCTGATATCCAAGCCTTAAGGTATTTCTTAAAAAAAAACCAAACCATTTTGTATTTGAGGGCACAACTGTATTTCCTTAAATCATGTGCAGAGATAGGAAAGGTCTGTGATTTAGGAGTGATGGCGAAGTCAATGAGTCTTATGTCAACATCCTTTGTCCAAATCTAATTTGATAGTGATGAAAAGGTGTCACTTAGTGATCTCTCTACTTGAAATGAATTTATGGTAAGACACTTAATGGGCAGGTGCTTAAAATAGAAAAGCTTTTCTTATACCTGTGGCAGCTTCAGCTGTGCTTTTTCTGTAGATAAACAGAATACCAATGATATCAGTTCAGACAAATAAATCAGCCCATACTGTTTTGAAGGGATCAATCGATCAAAGGAAAAAAAAACCCACCAAACTCAAAGAACTTCTTCCCCCCACCCTGCCTCTCTGCTATCACAGTAGAAACTTCTGGTACATAATTCCTCCAACAAACCACATTTCCATCCCAGAGAAACAGCAAGCCTTCTTCACAACACCTCAGAGAAAGATGGTCTCAAGCAACAGCAGAAGAGCATACAGAAAACTAACCTCAAATTACTCGCTTTCCAGACTCTACCTCATGGTGTTTTGTTTCTTCTGAAAAGTCACTTCACCCTTGGCTTCCCATCCAGCCCTTACATCTGTTCTCCAGTTCTGAGGATCTTTGCAGGAACAGACACAAGTCCACTGCAGGTGGGAAGAGGCGCTTCCCTGAACCATGACTTATCAGGGGTATGACTTCAGCAACATGTGTTTGGGCACACCTGTGTAATAAAGTTACAGATGAAGACAGTGAAGCAACACTGTTCTTGATTCAGGCTTATGCTTGGCTTTGGAGAAGTTAGGAAGATGCTTTGACACAGCTGGAGAGCTGTAGAGCATGAGACAAAAACAGGAAAGAGGCAACAGAGATGAATCATCACCTGGTCTTGGTTTGCAGTCCCTCCAGCCTTGCCTAATTCCCCTGCAATGGACACATTGGAGCATATGAAAACAGAATTAACCCTGTGAGTAGCATTCCTCATCCTGCTCTATGCAAACAGCACCTCTAGAGTTACAGAAAACAGTGGAACTGAGATCAGCTTGAAATTGAGGTGTACTGAAGCTACTGGTGCTGCACTGATAGCTTAAAAAATCCAAACCACAAGTAAAAAGCTCATTGTAAGCCGCTGGACCCAAGCATGGTCTTCATGACCCTTTTCTCTTTTCTAGTCAGGGACGTTCTTTTTTAAGCTGAGTAGTAATTAATATTGAAGGAAGAGCTCCAGGATATCAACTAGTCCATGCTACCTCTCAAATGTTGTGGAAGAAAAAGTACGGAACATCCTTCCACACGCAGACAGCTGTGCTCATGTTATGTAGCTCATATTTCTGGTCCCTTACACTGAAGTCTGTTGGAGAGTAGGCACATGGGGAGGGCAGGCCCGACTGAAACCCAGGAAACCCCCAGGAAATATAAGGTGTTCAAGTACATGGATAACAGGCAAACTATTTGTTCTGACAGTGGCTGCTCTATGTTTGTTTTGTCTTCCCTACAGGATTTTTTTTAATGGTTTATTTTCAGGTTTGGCTTATGTGTCTAACTGCAATTTTCTGTCTAACAGAAAATTCCAGCTCACAAATTTACATGTGCTTAGTATTTTCGCGCTTTTCCACGAGGCACCCTGTGGAGACAGCGAAAAAAGGGAAAAAAATTATTCCGAGTACCTTGCCTCTCTGAAAAGCTGCTTTAAGATTGTTATTTTTACTGAGCAGATCCACACCCTGTTAACCATCATAGGAGCAGACTGCCATGACTAGAAATTTCTCCCTTAATTTTTTCTGGATTGCCAGTTAACAGAAGCCACATTGCAGAGGGAAGGAGGCTGTTACTGCTTGCCCACCCATGGCCCTAAGTAAACATCAGGAGGAAATCAGTCCCACCTAAACCCCACTGCCAAGTGTGTTTGTACAGGTGTCACCAATTAGGGCAGAATTTGGCCTGCAGAAAATGTCCAGCTGTACATGCTGGAGAAAACTGACAGTTTGGTTTGGGGATCTCACAGGGATGTTCGTAAGGCTGGCTGGGGGTCAGGGAGAATGAGCTATTTATTTCTTTTCTTTGTGAACTGAACACCCCTGGTGTATGTACTGGGTCTAGCTGGGATGGAGTTAGTTTTCTTCATAGCAGCCCGTATAGTGCTGTGGTTTGGTTTTGTGACAGTACCTCTTTTTTCAAGGTTGTATTTCACCCTTTGCCCCTGCCCCATCCCCTTTCCCAGAAGCAGCGCATCATGGAGCTGTATCTTACGTCCTTCCTACCTGCGTGAGGGCTTCTCTTCTCCACAGCATTTCAGAGGAAATGGATGAGGGCATCAACTCATTTGTGGCAACTTTTTGTAAAAAGTGAGGAACGTGTGGCCATATGGAGTGGTGCACCGAGCTAACAGACTGGTGTGAATTCTCTTCCGGGAAGCCAATCTCTCTGTCAAGAGAAAGCAAACCAAAGGAACTCAGCAAACATGCACCCACGATTCTCCAGATGATAAAAGCTCAAAAGAAGTGACGCTACCTTGCATATGCTGTGTGTAAGCACAAGGACAGTTACTTCAGTGTATCTGGCATAGAGTAACTTGAAGCATGATAACCCACTACGCTGCAGCTTGCTGTCAGTAACTGCGCCAGTTGCAAAGAAGGATTTCAGCTGTGGAGAGCTTTCCCCGAGGTTTTGAGGAGAGACCGTAGCTCTCAACCATGGGCAGCCCTGCTCATTTCAAGGAGCACTACCTCATGTACTATCAATGATGCTTTAGAGAGTATTTTAAGTCTTTTCCCTTTTCTGGTGCTTATCAAAGGGCTAAAAGATGACCGTGAAGATCTACAGGGGCACTTCATTAACAGGGGAGAGGAAGACAGAGGATGCATAAATCAAGGAGAAAAAGTCTTTAAAGACAGGATGAGACTGTAAAGTAACACGCTCACATGAAAGGAGATGCCAATAGTTAACGTTTCATTGAAGGAGCTCTGGCTTTAAAAGTTTGGTGGGCAGTGTGGAGACTGTTTCTAGTATTTCAAAATCAGCTGCTACAATTTAACATAATAATATTAAAAAACACACTGAAAGAAGGGAATTTTAGGTAAAGACACTCTTACCAGGAACTGTCCAACCTGTTTGAGTTGTACCTCGTGGTAAACCATCTAACACCACCAAAATCTGCAAGTTCCATTTCTTATCTCTTTTTTTCTCAACTGTGCCATTTCCACATTGGCCTGTAAATTATTTCTGTGACCCTCAGACTGTCACCAGAAAGAGCTGTACAAATACTTTAAAAATAAATATTTGAGCAAACCACTTATTGTATTAGTTATTTCTGGCAAATGCTAAATTATCCCCATGTTTATTATTTTGTTAATAATCACACTACAATTAGCAAGTAATAGCATCTTCAGTAGCATAAATCCAAATTTCCAGCATTCTATTGCTGGCTGTACAATTCCTAACTTCTCCCTCTGATGAAGCACTTCCCTTTATTCAGCAGACAAAAAGTAAATCTTACAAGTTTCCATATAAAAACTACAATCTATTTTACTTATAAAATTAGGAATAGGATCTAAGACTCAGAGTTCAAAGGAAAAAAACAGACACACCTAAGAGTTCAACCCAGTATTCTCTCACTTTTGTATCAACGTCCCAAAAGATTGTTCATTCCTCACAGCGTGCGACTGCAGCTTCTTAAGGTCATAAACTTGATTGTCTCATAAGGTACTTACATTTTCATGCACAGAAGACACAAGTGGACATCCTTACTAACAATTCTACGCTTATTGGTAGGAGTCACCCCCATGTACTTTAAGACAGTACTGCCGTATTTTGGCATGAATACTAGGGCACAAATCTATCAGCTTCCAAAAGAGGAAGCCTTCTCATCTTCATCCTGTGTGGCTCGTTTCCTGTAGCTGTTCCTTTTTTAACATCAGCCTAATAAATCTTTATCCAGGCCAGGCAAACAACAGAAAAATATAATTTAAGGAACAATACTGCCTTGAGCAGCAGAGAAGAGGGAGTGCAATGGATCTTAATGACCCTTTTCTGTGTCTGATTCTGGGTGCTGTGAAGTTATAATGCAAACATTGAACTGTCCTGAATTGAATGAAGTCAAGATAATTCAAGGACAAAACCTTGTTTGCAGCCAATATAGATATTTGAAATCTTCTCAGCAGTTCTTTAAAAAATCTCATTACAAGCTGAAATTGGTATTATTTCTTGTGGCATTCCTACAATCCCTGAATTTCTTCATTGTTTCATCATGTGTATTTTGAATACAGAAATGGGATCTCCCACAGATAAACTACAGAACCATGTAGGATACAAGATATCCATAAATAATTATTTGGTTAGTTTATTCACTAAAAAAATCACTAGCTGCCTGAAATATTTAAATCTGGATATGACTCCAAACCAGAAACAGTACACAAAGACCTTTGGTGATTTCTGTAGCATTACGAGAAGACCGTCACTACTTCTAATTCAAATCCAGCGTTAGTACTTGACATTTTAATTTTTTTGAAGATGATAGGTAAGCTAGAATATATGGTATGTGAACTCTTTCTTCTTTTTTCACCCCTTATTATAGCAACAAATATCCCACTAAGAAGCAAAGTATCAAAGCTGCACTTTGAAATAAATTGCCCAGCTTCATATTACGTGTCTAAACAAATAAGCGAAAAAACCAACCCAAAAAAGTATCTGGTAATAGAAAGCATAGTTTTGGATTACAAAATGATCTTGTCTTGCATTCTATAAACAGCAGGATTGCTTTAAAACAAAAAAGGTGACTAATTTTCTGTCTACCATGCATGCATTCAGAACTTGTTATTATTGGTGTACTTAGCGAGGGATTTTATATGTTTCCTTTGAGCATATTGCTAAAGGGAAGACTATGGTTCAATTGAGAAAAATGGCTGTGACTAGGGAGCCCAGAAGAGAATGAGGAACCTTCTGCCCTGCAGAAGACTGGCTTTTGTATATCAGCTTAAACTAAGCTCTCAACGGGGACAGAATATTCTGCAGCAATCATTGCAAATTGTGTGACATTATTAATACAAATGTTCTGCAAAGATAATGGCCAGTCCTGCTTATCTGCCATAGTAATTAAAAAGCTCTAATAAAATAATATTGAGATAAATTTCAATGCTTTGTATGATGGAGCTCCTCACAGAAAACTCAGTTTTTTACAGCTTTAGCTTCAACTTGTTACTCGTTTTTGAAAGCTAATGCCATGCTAAATTTTAATAATATGGCTAGTGCACATTTCTCTGCTGCATTAATTATACATTTACAACTCCACAGAAGACACCCACAAAAAGGGAAAGTACAGGAAATATTGTCTGCAACCAGAGCAAAATTAAAACGGTGCCTATCACAATAGCAACATTTTCATTAGATATAACTATTCTTGTCCAGCATTTGTACGCATTAAATTACCGTCATGCTTCCTTAGCTCTCCTCCTTCCCTAGAGAGGTCCATGGATCTAGCTGACACTCTTGTAGGACTTAGCACTTCTACAGAATACTAAACAAAGATCTAAATAATTTCTTTTCCCTGGCATCCTAATTAGGACAGTATGAAGTTCTATGCTCTCAAGTCACAAAGTCTAAAGTCAGTGAAGAACAAGAATGAAGTTTGCTGCATTCATATGAGCATTACTTACTTTTTTTTTTTAAATGGCTTTCTCATTCTGTGTCAGATTTAGTACAAAACCCTGCCATAACCGAATTTGTGCAAAGGTCTCCATAATCAGAGAGGAAGATTTCTGCTGGTAACAAAGACTGTTTTGATACAGTCTCTTTTGCCTGGGAGACTCCTGTTGCTAGAAAGCCTGGAAGCTTTAATTTTGCTTTGCTGGTTCATGAGCACAGTTGCGGCAGGGAACAGAAAGAGGTATTAGGATATACAGGGAGGGGGGAAGAAAATATAATCTCGATACCAGCAAGAACACACTGCTGATACGGCTGATCTTAAATCTCCTTCCTAGGTGGGAGACTATAACAGCAAAGAGCTGAGATTTTCACCTTGGAAAATGCTAGTGAACTGGAAAGGATATTAGAAAAAGTTGCAACACTAGAAAAATAATGCAGATTGTACTTTGCTTATAAGGAAGTATGCAATAACAGCAATTAAATTAATGTGTGTCTCTACTGAAGTAGCTGATTTTTTTCTCACTTGCAATATATTTCCTAACCAAAAATATTACAGTTCGGGAGAGAAAGGACACTTTAAAGAAAATGATGTTTGGCTAGGGACCATCTACAAGATAGGCTATTGCCCTAATTTCTGGTGTGAACCGATACACACATGCAGTTTGCCGTTCTCGGGTTTGATTTAGAAATTAATGCATAACTCTGTTCTCCATGAATCAGATCTGTTCTTTGGATTAGGTCGAAAATACAGAATGTTGAATGAAGACCTCAAATGTTTCTATGAAACATTTATGATCTTGCAGTGAGCTCTACTCATAAGAGACACCAGAAAACTTCACAATGTTGAGAACACAACTCTTAAATTTTGTGCATGTGTTTTTGAAGGTGTGGAGTAAGTTAGTTCCACAGTTCCAAAATTGGGGTATATTAAGGACCATGACACTAGAAAAAATACTCAATTCATACACAAGTTTTTCAATTTAAAATAATGTTGCAGTGACATGCTGTAAGCAGTGGTAGGATTTTAGGTCAGGAAAGAGCAGCTGAAGTTTTCTTCCCAACCAGAATTTTTTCATCCTCAAATGTTTTTAAGCTGCAGAGGGTTTTTAATTCTTATGAACCTAAGGCTTTGCACAGCTTTTCAGTCTGATGGGGGCAATTAAGAGGGATGAGCATGATGTGTATCCACAGCTCAGAACAGTCTGTATGCAGGTACCTGGGCCAATTACTAGCAATACGTCAGACAGAGAGTGAAGCCCCTCTCTACCAAACTTAGTTAAAGTCTGCTGATTTCGCAGGCTACATATACTGTTGTGCTTTTCTCTATTTCAAGTGAAAATTCCATTATGGGCTGATAATTCTTTAACAATAGCACTAATACTGGAGTATTCCAGGAAAAAATTCAGTGACGTTTTGGAAACAACTCTTATCAGCAATTTATAGTAATTAAAAAATTGAGAACCAGCCCTAGTTATAGTGACAATTTGCAAATACCAGAAGTATCCTCTGGGAAACAGAAGATGTGAAGATCAATCTGCATATGCAGATAGGGGATTATGTTTTTTTTTTTTTTGACTCGTATGTACCTGGAATGGATCTCCTGGATCACGAAATCCAGTTCCCAGGCACGCACGTGAAAGCACTGACAATCTAACGAGGTTCAGCATGTAGATCTGAAGCTCATTCACAAAAGTGAACAGAAGGCTTTATGTTCCACCATCAAACCCTTCATAGGAAAATGGGCAAGAACTCAGAATTCAGATAAAACACAAAATCTCACTTCAATGCTGAGTAGCAGATATAACTCAGCTCTTAACTGACTTCATTTTCTTTGGCTGCATTCTTTTGGTGGTGCAGATAGGCCTACAGTGCATTGTAAGATAAATACATTCTTGAATTTCTACCATCATTCACCTTTCATGATTCTGATTACTGCCTGAAGTGTACCTTTGCAAAAGCTAATTGGTGTAAAGATTCAATAACAACTTACCATACCAAACCTTCTAACATTCCTTCTACCAACACTCCATCTCCATACAATCTCACTGCAATTCTTCCCCAAGGTAAATTAGTACTATATATGCACAAAACCACAAACTACAACTGAAGAAACTGCTGATTTGCATGGTGTTTGTATTTCAGACTAGCCTTGCACTCTTTATGTATTTACCTAGAGGTATATTTTACCTGCTGACTGTGTTCTTCCCTACATCCCTAGCATTAGAAGACTAATCACATTAGATACAATGCATGTACTCTCTTCTACTTTGTCATTATTCTGCTGGCAGATAACAGCGAACAATAGCTGAGAGATCCTCAAAGGCTGCCATTAAGCACTGATCAAATGCTGGCCTCATTTCTCACATAGGCGAATGTATTTGTGGTAAATAAGAAATAGAAGTAACACAAATTGAATATGGATAAGCTGGAAATATTCCCTGATATGATCAAACCCAGATGTATTTAAAAGGAAATGATGCAGGCCTTATCGGCTTTGATTTTGAGACGGAGGAGCAATTTTCATCTGCGTATCTTGGGAAGTTCATTAACTGTACCATAGGGTTATGCACACAGGTGCCCGTGATCAGACTTGAAAGGGCATGGGTAACCAACCTCTTGAAATATGTACACTGATATGCATGTAATGAAATATGTACACATCTGTTGCCATGCGGGTTGCATCATTGCTATCCTCTTTGAAAGCCATCACGGCACACTTCACAGTTGCTGCCTGACTTCAGCCCACTGTTCTTGGTTTTACGTGTGGACTCCTCCTGCTCAAGTACTTCGGGAGCTTTGGAGAATAAGATTTGAACAGACTGTCCCTCGTCAGAGTGACTTTAAGGGCAAGCAGTACCTTTAGGCACCAATGGAACAAGGTTTACTGACAGTCTGTTTAAAGGATTGACAAATTGATCACAGGGATTAAAAAGCAAAACCAAGACGAAAATAAAAGTGAGTATAGCAGAAGAAACATGAATTATTTTCATACTATTAAACTCCATAAAGTAAAATACACGGGTCCTGACTGCTCTGCATTTGGAACCCAGGATAAATGTATTTAAAAAGTAAGGGGCAATGACGCGGAACAAAATTGCTCTCTTTTGGGCTCCCATTGTGCAAAATGGTCCCAGTGCTCCAATGGCACTTGAAAGACTCAGAGCTTTCCTTTCCTCCAGAACATCTGGAACAGGCGCGTTCGTTTAAGAAACACGTCATTATTGCCAATTTTAGTTGAAACGCATTTTGCTTCCAATCCCCATTAGTAAGAGGAAGGAGGTAGGTTCACAGAAAACAGGTTTGTGATGGAAAATTAAAAGGAAGTAATTTTGGAGGGGCAGGAAAGAGGAAGACAATTCATGAAGAATACTCCAGGAATAGCTCTACACAAGATGCCTTCTTGAGATTAATGAATTTGTTGTACATGCCCATAATTATTTCCATTTGCATGGAACAGGTCCAGCTGCTTTCAGCGTCCACAAATGAGAAGCAGAAGGAAGCAGAAGAGAAAACAACCATATTTTGTTATGTCCAACAGTTAAAATGACTGGATAGCAAATAAATTATGCTAAGCGCAATTAAACACAGAATTAACAGCAATCATTTGTAACATAACACAACAAGACAACTGAGATAAATGAGAAAGGGATTGCATTGCGTCGTATTGAGAAACTGAATGATACATTGCCAAGAGACATGTTTACAGAAACATGAACCTGAGGTCAAATAACTGATTGGCTTCTAGCGGTACGTGTATTCATCTATGCCTTGTTAGTGGCTGTTTCTAATCCCTTCCCCTGGTTTTGTGTATGCTAGAAAAACTCCTACTCTTGTAATAACTACTATTTTAGCATTACTAGATCACTCTGATCTTTAGAGTGCAGCTAATGACAGCAAAACAAGAGGGAAATATTTGCCTGAAGTAAATTCAGTCAGGGCATGCCTGCACAGTACCTCGTGGGCAGATGCAAGCTTCTTCCGCGCGTGCTCCAGAGCATTGTGCAAACAACTCTAATCCAAGAGCCGCATGTCCCAATTAAAGCAATCTACGGGCTGGGCTGATACATGCTCAGCCTCTCAACGTGTCTTAAAAGCTTGGGCCCGTGACGGCAGTAATACAGACACTGAGCTTTGGTCAGCTTGAAGTGCAAGCACAGCAAACGCACGTAAGCCTGAAAGATACCATTTAGATTTTCTCACAGTTACAGCTACATTAGCTTTCTAACGTTCAGGTGCTTGCACTTGTTTGAAAAAATCTCCTTCATCTGTTGCTATAACAACTCTCCTGCCTTTCTACTCAGCAATAGCATTGGCCCAGACTTTAGTCTTGTTATTTCTTTTATTGCATTCTGTGCTGTCTTTCAAAGATATTTTAACTTGCCATGGTGGAAAAGCAGACTATCACCTTTCATGAGACAATCATAAGTCTCAGCCGTGGAAGAGGACCAAAGCATGCCCCAGCTCCCTTGGAAGAACTGGCCCCAGGTTTCCATTGTGTGGTGGGGATGATTGCCCAAACAACTACAGAGCTGGGTTACTGCTGTAATGTGCATCCAAATCTAGAAGCTGAGGAGTACTCCTGGGAGCTACAATAAGTAGACGTAGAGTCTGTGCACCTAACATGCCAAAAAGATGATATAGATAACCTCTAACATCAACGTGTTTAAAAGCTAGCCAGCGTCATACTTTTGCTTTGCCTTCTCAAGTTGCAGTCAAGAGACCAGCTTTCAGGACAAAGCTCTTGAACATGATCATGCCGCAGGCGATCCCTGAGGATGTAATAGAGCATCTCTGGGTTAGGAGGAGACGGGGAATCTGAGACCAATTACGTCCACACCAAGCCCACTGCTGGCAGCCTGTGGGACATTCCTCTGGGGGAGAAGCAACACACAGAGGAACCACCTTCGAGCTTTACTGCTTCATTAAGTGTCCACCAAGGAGCTGTTGTTCCCGTAGCAAATAGAAGCACTTTTCAGGCTCTGGCTTTCAGCAGCGTTTTACTTTCTGTGTTGGAGACATAAAAATACAGTCTCTATTTCAAAACACACCTATGTCACAGGCTTTCCATAATCTTTGAAGGATGGGCCAAATTTAAAAACTGATTTCTAGCTCCTGGTATGAAAAGACAAGCAGAAAATTTCCATAATAGATGAGTGGATGGAACAGCAAATCTGAAGGAGATGGGACAAGCAAGGCCACAATGTAATTGTTTCCTCAAAGATGCAGATTTGGCCCTCGCCTATAGATTTCACTGGAAATCTGGTTCAAAATAAGGAAGCCTAAATTTATTTGGTTTCTCCCTGCTCTCTTTTCTCCTAAAGAGTAGCTGACAGGTGGAGACTAAGCCAAGAGAAAACAGTCCCTGCATTAACCATTAATGGAGACAAATGCCAGGTGTAGATGTCAACTGCAATTTTTCATTCCCTGCTGATAGCAGAAGGTTCCACAGAGCAATGCTAAAATGTTAGGGTAGAAAATGCACTCATGGCTCCCCCAGTCCTTTTGTGACTTTTTAAAAAGCTTTTTCTTTTCAAAAAGCGATTTCTCTCTGGTACTTCCATTACTCCATGTAGCTTTGTCACAGTTGATCTTCATTAAAACTGAAGACACTATAAAAGAAGGCATATTTTTATAGTAAAGGGAATTGTTCTGTAGTCTGATCCATTGCAAGTGCCAGCATGCAAAATAATGTCGTGCACTCACACATGCTGTGTAGCGTTAGACATTGACACAAACAGCAGTGTATTTCCCAGTTTGTTTTGATTTAGGAATTACAGTGAAATCATCCTCTGCTAGAGGCATTTTTCTACAAAACAGTCATGAGCAGAGTCATAGCCAGAACCGAGACTTCAATTCACACAGGGGAGAGCCTGGAAATCTTTCAGGGTTTAGCATGGAGATGGGACCGGTGTTTCACTTCGTTGACTTCTTCAAGAGCATGCTTTGCTGGAATGATCTTTTTTATTTTTAGTTATGTTTTTGTGAGTCAATATGATTCCACTTTTGTGGAGTGAAGGGGACCCCGAAGACGCAGGCATTTCTGCATCAACTGTCAAATGGGGCGTTGCATTGATAGTCCCTACAACTGTGTAAATCTGACAAGGTTGCTGCGATGCTCCAATTCTTTGTGTTGACCAATCTCCTAATAAAGAGAAGAAAGAGCAATTTAAGACCACCAAAGTTCTCTCAACAGTTATCTTTTGGCATTATAACTCCTTCTGCATGAAAGCCTCAGTTACGGTTTCCCTCAGCTGTAAGTTTGTCTGCCTGAAACCCACTGACTGTCCTTCTAAGATGGCTGATTAACAGAGTATCTGTTCTAAATCAACAACCAGTAATGGAAGGCATGTGCTAATTTAATAGGTATTGTTTGCCTGGAATATGTCTGTCCATTTAGTAGTTGATAATAAAACGCAATGTTCAATTGCCTGAGGCATTTCACAGCGAAATGCACTTGCTGAGAGGCTGTGAGAGCGGGGGAGCCAGGGGAAGGTATTATGCCCTTAATGAGTTTAATAGAGGCAGTCATGTTTAGGAGATAGCACCTGATCTGTCAAAAGTTATATTAGTCTTTCCAAAGGGGGTAGATGTTCAGTAATCGTTTCCTGGAAAAAAGGGCTAGATTCTTTCTTTATTGGCTTAGTGAATACTTAACAGAGAGGGAAAGGAGAGGCAGGTTTGAATGCAAGTGGAAACCCAAGAGACTCCAAGGAAGTAGATACAAAGTCCAATGCAATTGACTTGGAAGGTCCTGCGTCCACTGATACTCATGAGCACACAGGAAAATAATGCCTTCCTGAGCATTTGAGCCAAAAACGAGTGTGAACACGTTGGCTAATGTAGAAGGGGACTTTTTTGCTTGGTTTTAACATGAACAGATTAACAAAGCAGCTTCTTTTTTACTCCATATGCATCTTCTGTCAATATTTTAAACGATGCTGTCTATTCTGGACATTATAAACAAACTCCTATTTGCATCCATCTGAGCTTGACCTGAGTTAAGGGTGACTCCTGGGTACTTGTTTAACAGCAAGGCACTCCTCATAGCATTGTGATGATCCTTTAAATGGGAATACCTGAACACTAGCAAGCAAACAATTTCTTGAGGGCCTCCAAGGGGTAACAAGCTGTGCCTCCCCTGAACCTGTGCAGGTTGCTCTTTGCACAGATATCATCATATTCTTGTTGAGGGTAGAGAGAAGGACAAATAACGAGTATTCTAGTAGAGCTCTACCAAAGGCTATTATTAACAGATCATATGCAATGACTATGAAGAAGGGATGTCAGGGAAATGATGTTGATTCTTTATCCAGCTTTGCTTTTAGTAAATTCACTGGACCTGCAACCTAACACATATTAACTCTTTCAGCTCTAGTGTTGAAAACTTTGATCAGGCAAGGAATACTATAACTTGTGGATGCTATAAGCAACATTAAGATAAAAATAACTCAGTTTGGCAGAAAATTTGTCACAGATGTGTACCAAGTAGAAATGACACAAATGTTGTTAGTAAACAGCATTATCTCAGCTTCTGAGAAGCAATTACACCCACATACATATCTGCTTTTAAAGTCCATAGTCATTTAGGATGATCTGCTTATAAGACCCGAGTTGAAGAAGTAAGTATGCATGAGAAGGAAGAAGGAAAAGAGACAGTTGTTCTCATGAGAGATAAGCTTGGATTATGATTTCATAGGAGTGAAATAGGACTAAGATCTTCAATACCATTATCTTAATTTTGTAAAAATAAATATTTATAAAACTAATTAAGCAATGAGGTAGGCCAGGATTTATGATGGCATCTTGCCCTTGACTAATACAATTTCAATTTATCTCAAATTGTAGCTGCTATGTGAAAAGATTAATTTAGCTCTAGCATTGATGTAGTAGATTGAGCTGACCAAATTAAACTCACATTCGAAATACATAGTTCCCTCTGTATGTTTGGTGAGCGAGTAACCAGTCTGAAAAATAATAATTGCGTCTTGCCTGCAGACAGCTCATTGTCTCCAGAGTATTGCAGATTTGAAATTTTCTGCTTTATTCACCAGGATTCAGAATGGTTACCAAGTATCCATCCAAGAATTACAGTTACAGTCCGTAAATGACAGTTCAATTAAGAAGGCAGCATGAATTCCTAGAAATGCTGGAGAACAAGGGGTGGACAGAATACATTACAAAGAAATTGTGAAAGTGACTTAATTTTTGAAACAGTAAATCAGAATGGAGGACAAAAAGGTTGGAAAGCACAGAAAAATAAAGATTGAGCTATACTGCCCTCATTAAATACTTACCTCCTACTGGAGCTGAAAACCTGTCAAATTCAGGAAAAAAAAAAAAAAAATTCAAAGCTGGGAGAAAATGTGTAAGTTGGTAGCAGCATCTAAAGTTAAGCATCATGCAGGGAGAGAGGATTTATTAAGTTACTGTGATGGGACCATAAGAAAACAGAAAGCGCTGAGAAGTCATCTACTGAACAGCTTGAAAGAAACAGCACAGATGGATCTACAGATCAGTTGCATCCAGATGACAGCTTCAGAAAAAGGTGGTACACTGGCTGTAGAAATTGGCTGTTGCCCTCCCATCACAGAGGTATGCATTATTACTACCACTTTTTTCATCACTGGTACCAAAAGAGGCAAAGTAATTCACTTACTGGGTTCAGACTGGGCCAAAGAAAAAGATTATTCAGACTCATGCAATTTGAGCTGAGTGAAGTATTTCTGGCAAATAAAACCTTCTGAAATATGCAGTTTTGAGCAGATCAAAACATTGCATGAATTTAACTAAATTCCAAAGAATATTTTCCAAACAAGATAACTGTGTGTGTGTGTGTGGAAATTAAAAATCGTTGTTTTGAATGAAGCGTTATTGTTGGTAATTTTGTGTTTAGAAATAAGATTTTTCAATTTTGTTACTGAGTTCAAATAATATTTTTGGAAAATAGGATAAACAACATAAACCTTAGAACTTTAAGACAGAGTGAAACACTTTATTTCTAGTCAAACAATACGTTTGGACTTGTTTTAATAATTCAGCCCGTTGTGGTTTAACCTGGCAGGCTGCCGAATACCATGCAGTAGCTCGCTCATTCCCTCCACCCCCCAGTGGGATGGGGGAGAGAATCGGAAAAAAAAAAAGGTAAAATTTGTGGATTGAGATGAAGACAGTTTAATAGAACAGAAAAGGAAGGGAAAATAATAATAATAATAATAATGATGTTAGAATATACAAAATAAGTGATGCACCACCAACCGATGCCCAGCCAGTCCCTGAGCAGTGATTGCTGCTCCCCAGCCAACTCCCCCAGTTTATATACTGAGCATGACGTCATATGGTATGGAATATCCCGTTGGCCAGTTTGGTTTAGCTGTCCTGGCTATGCTTCCTCCCAGCTTCTTCTGCACCTGGTAGAGCATGGGAAACTGAAAAGTTTGGCTAGTGTAAGCACTACTTAGCAACAACTAAAACATCAGTGTGTTATCAACATTATTCTCACACTAAATCCAAAACACAGCACTATACCAGCTACTAGGAGGAAAATTAACTCTATCCCAGCCGAAACCAGGACACAACCTCACCTTTTTCTGCACTTCCAAACCAAATTTAATTGTGTAATACTGTGATTTAAGAAAACTGAAACAAAACGAACTGGAATGAGTTTCAGAGTCATAGCCCTTGTGTAGCTCCAAGTCTGAGTGAGGAAAGGCAGACCACAGAGTTTCAACAGTCCCTGGGAAAACTCTGCAAGCAGAATTAAGGAAACTGCCTAAGTACCTCTCCAAAACCGAGGTACAGGGATAACCCTTGGCATATAGCAGTGCTCTCTGCACCTTCATCAGCCTGAGGAGGGAACCAGTGCCTTCAGAGCTGGTGAAGTTCTGCCACTGCCTTGAACAGCAAATGAGTAACTTACCTGATGCACGCAGTGAGGACACCTGCTGTGCATACCCAACATGTAAGTAGGGTTAAGTAAAATAAAAAGCTGTTTCAACTTGTTTATCCTGTAGCATCAAGAGTGATCCAAAGCCACAGATCAAGACCAGTAGATCTGGTAAGAACCCATGGGCAGGGAGGGTCTGGGCCACCTTAGAAATACAGGTTTGTCATTTTTCACTTTTCAGTCTATAAAATGGAAATAAAACCACTTGAGTTTTATCAAAGTAACATGCAGTCTTGATTTCAAGGCACTTAAAGGCACGACAGTAACCATATAAGGCACTATAGTAACCACAGGCACTATAATAACCATATAAATACCAAGAAATGAGTAAATATAAAGGTACCAAGCTGGCCAGAGTATGGCTTTTCTGCTACGTGAAAGAAAAGGAATTCTTTTAACATCGGCATAACTAATGGCACTGTTGAATTATTAACCCATATGAGTGTGCCAAAGTGATTAGTTCATTATTAAGGTTTCCATCCTTGCAAAATTGTATAAAATATTTCAATAAAATAATTTTGTACTTTCAATCTAACTTATTAAAGAATAGGTTATAACAGTAGTTATGTAGTAATGGCAGAATAATCAGGTATGCTCACAAAAAATCCAGAATAAAGGAACAAGGAATGCTCTATGTGTGGCATTCTTATCACAAGCTCAGTTTCCTGAGGAACAGAACAGAAAGAGCCTGACTGAAAATGTTTGCAAATCTAGTGTGGAAGTATCTCTACCAGCCTCACTTATACCGTTTATACACAGTAATACTGTTCAATTAAAGCATCACAGTTTCTTATTTAGGAATATAAACTTACACTAAATAATCCTATTTCTGGCACAAGGCAGACCAAGAATAGTACACTTTTGCAATAAATAAAAATAATAACAAAATCAAAACATCCAAAGCAATGCAACACCTTTGAGACGGTTTAATTAAACTGAATCCAACTGGGATTAATTTGCTCCCTGTCATCATCTCAGGTAGGAGGTCTAAAGAAAGACAATATGTCAGACCTAATTGTGCCTTATTTAATGTGAAAATGGCAATAGACTCTCTAGGGGTCACCAGAGTAGTAAAACAACCTTTTAATTACTTCAGTAGTCTTGTTTCACCATTGCTTGGGGAAATACCCTGCCACTGCTCCTTGGCTGTTGTCTCAGTGTAATACCTGTCCTGCACGGCAACAACAGAACCACACTGAAATATCTACCCTCAGACTTTTATGCATCCCTCTGAAACACCCCACATTGGCTGCTGTCAAAGAGAAGATGCTAGTTTAAGGTGAGCACACCTTCTTGAATAATAGTACAGGCCAAGAAGATTCCTAGGGAGAGGAAAAGAAGAAATAAGGGAATTGTCATCCCACCTTCCTGACAGCTCATTACTGAAGGAGTGCTGGTGATGAAAAGGTATCCAGATCTTCCACTAACTGGCACCCAACTATAATGTCATAAGCTTGAGGTCATTCATCTGATAGATGCCTCTGTCACAGGCATAGGGTGCCATGGCTCAGTTTCTCCCACTGTTCGCTGCATGCATGGGGCCAGAAAAGGTGTGGTGACAACAGAGCTGCCACCATAGCAATAGGGCTTCTGGAAGGGAGAAGATCCCAGGACTCACCTGAACAGCAAGAAGGTCCCATTTATTGGCATTTCTCCAGGCTTAAGGAGTCAAGATTAGTGGGAGGCAAGGGAAATGGATGCAGGGTGAGCAGGGAACTTAGCAGAATGAGAAAACGCTGGGTTTGTCCTGTATGGCTGCAACTGCGAGATGATTTCAGGAGACTGAGAAGTCCTTATTCTTATCAAAACATTATTTCCAGAGTGGGGAGAGCATGCCAGGACATTTCACATCTGGGGCAGCGGTGTGTGCTCTAGGACTCTCCTGCCCACTTGTGATGTACTGTCACACTACAGTAGATCAACTCAGGTTTTAAGAAGAACATACGGGAATTTCAGAGACGAGTCATTAAAAACTAAGTATAGACTTCAGGATTTGAACACACCAGCAGTAGCACTTAGGTACAGCTATATCTCGTAGATGAAAGGGAGATGTCAGTAGACTTAGCAAGAGTAAATCCCGTTTAACAAGATACATTACACTATCTGCTGTAGCGCAGACAAAAGCAAACATACATCTGACCTAAAAGATCCTTTCCAATCTCAAAAGCTCATCCTGTGTGACTCAGCATGGCACCTTCAAAGGACTAGAACTGCTGAATGAAATATTTCTGAGATTCAGCTCTGTGATAGGCTCTTGACACGAATGTAATATCCCCATTTTATATGAAGAACACTTTTCACAACCATGCCACCTCTAATCTCTCAGTCCTGATCTTTAAAGATCTCCAAAATGACTTCCAAAGACAAGCCTGGAGCTAACATTTTAAACTCTGCTGGTCAGTAAAAAACAGGGGTTCAATAGAGATATTGATTTCATGGCACAATATAATTTCCTTTCCTCTCCACTAACCTTTCCGTGTTCCACAGGCTATAAATTATTTTTTCTTTCTTTCCCTTAGAGAGATAACTGCCTTACCAACTTTCTCTACTCTACACATACGGACTACCTTTTCTTTCAGAGGTAGTTTACCTGGTACATACCTGAGCAATCGCTTTCATT
This sequence comes from Fulmarus glacialis, assembly GCF_000690835.1. Taxonomy (NCBI): domain Eukaryota; kingdom Metazoa; phylum Chordata; class Aves; order Procellariiformes; family Procellariidae; genus Fulmarus; species Fulmarus glacialis. The sequence continues at coordinate 34,709 of NW_009212449.1, forward strand.
TTGTGTTTAGCTCTGAAGTCTGCTAATTCTGTTTCAGACCTGAGGAAGGCTGGTGTGCCTAAAAATTTGTCTACCTTTCCCAATTATGCCAGCTTATTAAATAAAAGATGATATCTCAATGTGCACATCTGTTTTTACCTCTTGTCTTTAGAATACTGTTGCTAAAACAACACAACCACATCTCCTTTATAAATGTTTCTGAAGTCAGCAGGTTAAGAGAACACAGTAAGTAAAGTACACAAAGTTAAATAAAATATGATACATGAAGAGACCCAGCAAAGTGGATCAACATGTAGTGGTGGAATCCTAAATAATCAATATAAAGAGTACTCACCATAAACTATGTCTACACATATCTCTTTTTTTTTTTCTTTTTCCTTTTTTTTATTTTCCCCCCAAATTGCACCAGAAGATTCTGGTAACAATTTGCTGTCTCTGGGCAGCTTCATATTAAGGTAAAAAAGTGATAGCACCGTCATGCTAAAGAGCACTGTCCAACAGACAGCACTTAGACCTAAAGGAGAGCTGTCTTCTAAACATAGTGTATAGATAGTGTACCCTGTGGCCGTTCCACCTGCTGATTCAGGAAAGTGAGGGTCTTTTCTAGGCTCTGTGTCCCATCAGCCAATGTCTTGCGATTGTCTTGGAAGCCTAAAAGGCACTCGATGTTAAGGAAATTCAATCTAACCTAAGAAACCCGTATGTGAAGAAGAGTTCCTTCAGGCTCCCCCTTGGTTGGACTCAGCAAAAAAGTCAAAGCCTACCTCACGTGTTCTAAGGCAATGCTAGCTGAGGACAAGGTGCCCAAGATATGGACCACAAACTGAGAACACCACCCCTTCTCAATGCCAAGGACAGCCATTATGTGAAGGATCACTGCTCCCAGGTACTTCGCCAGTAGGACCAGCTTGTTAGGCTAGATGTTCCCCTGTTTACTGACCTAACAGGAACAAGAATGATGAAAACAGGTAAGATATTAAAAATAAATTCAGAAGTCTAGTAGCACTGCAAAAACAGTCAGCTTGTAAGCTCTGCGTGGTTTTTTCAGAACACTGGTACTTATTTTTCCTCTTAGTACTTTTTTCAGCTAATCAGTAATAAAAAATTATTCCATATAACTTCATTAACAGCATTAGCTTCACTATAGCCCTCTTGAACTTCTGCTATATTTTTGATCCTTCAAAACAAGTGAAAATTTATAAATAAAATACAAACAGAAAATAAGAGAATAATATATAATAATTCCATAATTTTTTTTTTTCATGGACAGTATCCTTTCATACATACGACAGTTCCAATTTACCAGATGAAAAATAACACAAATATCTCGTAACACATTGTGACATGGTTGTGATAAAATAAAGCTTTGAGCCAGCCTTGATAATATTTCCAGAATTCAAAGCGTTAGAGATACCAGTGGGAGACACTTCCTCTTTTAAATTTGTTAGATGCTCTAAGTCCGTCTTTTGCTGCAAGTATTATTTTTGCTGTGTCATTTTTTTGTATCCTTCAGGAGTTATTCACAGCAAGTGAATACTAGAAGCAATGGCTGTGTTAAATTAAATCTTATGAATACAGGAAACTAGCTTTAATATTACCTGGCCAGCACAGACAAATTGGAAACTTGAAAATGTTTAGCACTGTGTTTTGCTATCAGGCAAATATTTATTTTTAAAGACAGCAGTTACTGATGGACACTATTTACTCTTTTTTTTTTAAAAAAAGATTCCTTTGAAATACATAAACTTAAGTAAAATATTACATCCTGCGACTATAAGCTACTATTACATTCCTTTTCAGGTTAGTAAAAAAAAAGAGATACTGCATATAAAGTGATTTTTTAAAATGATATTACTATGTTTTTTGTTATTATTTTATATATCCCTAAAGAGAGTCAGCGGAGGGACTAATTGCCAGAGTTGTTGGCCATCCTATCAGAGAACAATTTAAGAGAACAAGGAACGGAAGAGAAGATCTCGCGCTTGTCAGAATTAATATGCTAGCGCTTTGAGAAGGTGCCATTTACAAACAAACAAATAAATAGGGCTTTGCTAATCCATGGCTATGAATCCATATCACAGAACATCATGGGCTCATGGATGACACAAGAAAAAAGTAAAAACCATTACCTCTCCTCCTCACCACTCATGGTGTAAATAAATGCCGGATGCTTTATTAATATGAGTGCAATATTAATTTGCAATGAAGCAAAGACTCGCCTCTGCTGTTGCCTTGGTGTTACAGTCAGTGACCGAGAGGCTGGTTTGCACGACACTCGTCCTCTGCGCCACCTGAGAGCAGTTCCCCGCAAGCCAAAGCTGTGCTCGGGGGTTTAGGAGTTAACTATGAATATTAGAATTTGTAATAAGGTCTTATTCCTTGAAAAAATTAAATATGTTAAATTTAGTTTTAAAGCTTGTTAAGAAACTTTATCAATGGATTTTTGGGCCCTGAAAAGATCCTACAATCCTAGGAACATCTAGGAAATCAGTTGGAAGTACAACTTATTTAAACATCAAGGTACAATCAGAAGCGACTGCAAGTCTGCACACCAGCACATGCCTACTTCCCTGTGTCAGGACATCCACTCAGAATTACAAAGTTTGTAACTTATTTGTTATCTGTCACACATTTTACCTCACTGATTCATCTACTTATCATTCGTCACATGAAGGAAGCAAACTGAGGGGAATAATCTCTTTACTTAACATACTAGATGTCAGCTGAAAAAAACCCTTGTCTGACCATCCATTAGTAGTGTAGAAGTGAGATGCATAATTGATCTGACTTTTCTTTCGCATTGTTGAAAAATAGAAAATAACCCTGCTGACATCAACAAACTATTCAACTTCTCAGACTTTAATGACAGACACTGATGCAGCTGTCTCCTTTCTTGCGCATGATGGCCTAAAACGAACCCAAATTTTAACAAGTCAAAATCACAGGGTAGCACAGATAGGAAGGTTGGTCACACCCGTGCAAACCGAGATGCACAATTTTGGCACAACTCCACCAAAAACTTTGGATAATTGAGACTACAGGCCTACTGCCTGTAAACTGAATGTAACACTCTTGCTTTCTGCTGACAGCTCTGAGAAAAAAATACTCCCTCAGAGGTGAGTGATCGGACTCAGCTGAATGTATTGCATTATTCTACTTTCTCACAAGAAAATCGCCTCCTTCTCCATCTCCTGGTTGGTGGGTGACCACGGAGAGCACATGTGGAGGAGAGAAGAGGAACAGCTCTGGAAAGTGGTTCGCCGCCCCTACACCACGGCTCCAGTATGCAGGGCCAGGCAAATGTGGTGGCTGAGCAGACCTCAATGTCCAGCATTTTGCTTTCTCCCTTGCTGGGATTCACTGCCTCCCTCACACAGAGAGCAGAAGCCTGTGCCAACCCAAGCTTGGAGACTAAAGTAATTGCACAGGCACACAACAGGGTTTTAATGTCCAGCTGCCACCATTAACACACACACACACACACACACACACACAACCTCACTGTCCTAAAGGGAACAGATTCAGTTAACATCAGCAGATGCTGTTAGGCCTTTCACAAAACCCTTCCTAGTATCGCTTATCTTCAATAAAAGAACTGTGCGCTTCCAGAACAGGGAGCAATATAAAACCTAAACCAATCATCAAGGTCACAGAAGGTCACAGTCATGTGTTGATATTTTAAATACAGGTACGTAGGTCAGGACTCCACTTCTAAGAGCTTCTTCCCGAGCCCATCTTGCCAGTCAGCAGCTTCAATACAAGAGCTAAATTCTTTTCTTCCACAGAGCGAGCCAGGCACCAAAAAAAAGACAAGATGCTTCGATCTGCACACAGAATTCCCAAGGTTAAGGCGGGCGGGAACTCTGATTTACAGCAACAGAGAAAGGGGCAATAGCACATTGAGTGAGAAAAGTAAAACAGCAGAAAAAAACAGTGATGATAAATAAGCAGACTAACTTTTGTTAAAACTTCTTTTTTTGGGGTGGGGGTCAGTGAACAGAGCTCTTCTTTAACAAGTGAATTTTGTACGGTTACTCAGCTTCTTGTGTTGACTTCTGCATGATTTGCATCCAAAAGTAATCCAAAGGGCTGTGTTTGTGATCCAGGAGCAGCAGCTTTCATACATAGATCATTATCTGTTCTCAGAGGCAGACATCCTAGCACTCTCTTTTAAACCTACTTTCCCTCCCCAAGAGCTTTTCTAGGACTGGGAGAGCAACCAAGGGATATCCATACTGTGCTTTTATTTCAAGCTTGTCTTTGACCCCGCAAACTGTGTAAAAACCTTGGACAGATACTGCCACCCTTCCCTAAAGCACAAACGAAAATGACTTCGTTTACCTGGCATTACGCAAGGCAAAATGACATCGCGTACACCTTGACACGTCAGAAGGCTGTGAGGGTCTGACTGCAATGAGAAGAAGGAAAGCACAATTTGTGCCCACTTTTGCCACAGCTTTTAAGCATTTATCTAACACATGAAAACAATTCACACAAACCTAGGGAGGTGATAAGGAGGCTGGGCTAGTTTGGGGAGTGTAAAAGACAGAAGGCTTTCTAGACCCAGATGCAATTGTTCAACTTCATTCAAAAAAGGAAAAGATGAAGATATAGCAGCACCAGTCCAGCCACACAAAACATATGTCAGACCCACAACATTAAATATGCAGTAACTTTAAGCACAAAGGAACACGTTTTTCTAATATGTGTATGCATACACATGTATATACATCTGTTTATATATATTTTTTTATATATTCACATATATATACACACACATATGTATATGTACGTTTGAGGCCAGGCAATAAGCAAAAGGGGCTAGCAACGTTCACATACGAGAAAAAAATCTGATTATAATTAACTAAAAGTTGTCGGAATGATGGGAAGATTAAAATGAATGGCTCACATATGCTACAGAATGAGAGAGAAGGGTCTTGGTCTTTTACCTGTTACAGCATCTTCATTACTTTTAACTCTCTGCCATAATGAGGAGGTTATTTTTGCAGTTGCCACGCTCTGTTGTGTGCCAGGGAATGAGCTATGCAACCTCCCCCCCGCCGCCCTTTGGCATGCCATGCTATGAGCCTTCCCCTGGTTCTTGAAACGTGTCAAGGAAACACATTCTAGCTTCTGGGATCCCCAAATTCATCTGGGACTGCTGACACCCTGATGGGTTCGTTTGCAACCCTAATTTATTTGAATCTACTGTTTTGAAGAAAATAGGGCGCTCTTGTGCCTGTCAGGCTTCATTTTGAGATGCTTAAAAATGCTAAGCAAGTTAATCTCAGCAAAGCAAAGGGGTTAGGCTGGCAACAGTTATACACAAAAAAAAGGCAGAGGAGTACTGAGTACTAGGCTATCCTTAACTTCTGCCTGCTACTAAGACTTAGAGAGCTGTGGCACGCTGAAGGCAGCTGAGACTGGCACCACAGAGGCATCTATGAGATACAGACCTCCATATCAGACCAGGGACAGGCTAAAGGGACCTTTTCTCCAGCAACATCTGAGTACGACCAGAATATCAACACATATAAATTAATTTTCAAGCACATTCCCCTTACTTTTTTCCATTATTTAATTTTAGGGGAATATTTAATACCAATTGTGATGCGCCTCATCTGTGAATACGTAAAAATAAGTATTTTTCAGGCCTGTCTAGGGGTTACACACTTGACGTACTGATTTCTCACACTACAGTGGAGAGAGTGAGCTGGAATTTGCCTGACTTCCCATGTCCCAGGCACCATGACTTATGTTGTTGCATTTTTCATAGCTTGATTACAATTTATAAATAGGTCAGGGAAACTATTATCATTAAGGTGCTGCGTTTCCACAGAGACAACACACTTAAAAATAAACCAAAAATACATATTACTAAGTTAGCACATGGTATCTCCATTTTCCAACGCAACTTTGCAAGCTGGGGCCCACCATACTTAGCACATATCTGCTTAATTTGAATCAGATTAATAGATTTAAAATGTTTGAGGATTAAATTTGCAACTGATTAAAATAAAATTAAGAGATGGGTGAGCTTTATCCCAGATGAGAAAATCCCACCACAAAACTAAACAAACTATTCCTTAAACTTACAATTGAAACGTGCATGGCTGATTTTAAGCTGAAGGATTTTTGCTGCACATCTCAAAAAGCTAGAATTCAATTTTCGAGTTTGAAAAAAGAAAAAGAAAAACAAGGAACAGACAAATTTCTTACTAAAAGGACCTGTTTTGTTTAATGTAAGATGACTCAAAACTGAATTTCACCTTAATGGACAAGAAAGAAGTAAGCATTAACTAAAATTGGTCTTCACCCATGAAAGAAAATCACATATATTTACACTGTGCAAAATCAACCGTACTATACATCCTAGGGAAAAATTTAAAAAGCCTTTTCTTCCTCAACTTAGAATGGTTGCTAACAGAACTACTAAAAAATTTCAAGAGCTATAAACTTGGAATTACTCATACACTACTGGAAACTCCCAAAACCTACCACTTTATACATGAGGGGGGGTGGTGGTGGGGGAAAGCATTGCCGGTAAAAAAAATCCTACTGAAAAGGAGACCTAGTTACAAGAATATAGAGGAAATGAATATTTAAAGAAAGGAAAAATTGAAGAAGTGGTTAAGAGGTGTGAGAAACTTGTACAGCAATTTAAAAACTCAGTGAAATTTCAACAGGCAAAATAATTAAGGACAATAAGATGGAATTTTTAATAAGAACAAGAAGTGCCTGACCAAGGATTAAATACATTTCAAGATACAGACAGAAATCATAAATAACACCAGAAAAAAGTTAAAATGTTCAGTAGATATTTACATTTTATAATGAGAATTATAAAATGAGAATGCATTTATTCTATATAATATGAAACATTGCAAAAAAGTTTAAAAAGGCCACATCTGCCAAGATTAAACGTGGGCATAAATAATCAACAAGTCTCATTAACTTACCCCGCACCCACACAAAGCCTAAAATTGCTTAGCTGAAGGGTTCTCCAATTCATTAACGTTTATAAATTATTTTTATTATAATAAATCATGGAAAACTGGAACAATTCCAACAGATGGGAGTACTGCCAAGAAAAAGAAAATCCTGCAGCTGGAAAAGAAAACCCTGCAACATGCGGCTTCAAAAACTCATATCATCTCAATTTATTGGAGATCGCCTTAAAAAGTGTTGATCACTGCGCAAAAATGATCTGACAGTAGACAGTTTTTTATTCCGTAGCAATTTCTAGCAGGAAGATAAATGCAGGAATAGCTAATTATATGGGTTGAAGGACGCTCTCAGCATGAAGTTCTCTAGATGGTATTTTTTTCTAAACCATATTCCTCACAGCAGCTTCTTAGGCTGGGAGTCTAATCCAATCCTCCAGCTAGGTGGCAGGTCCCTCTGACCTCGGATTTTGTGGAAAGGGCCCCTAGCGTCTTCAAAAGCCTTTGACGCTGTTGTGCTGATGGGCACAAGTATGCAGTCATCACACAAACAATCACCACAGTCACCGGGAGGATGAAAGCAGGATTCAGCCCATGGAGATTAAATGAGTGTTTGCAGATTCTTGTGATATCTCTCAGAACGAACGGAAAATCTGAAAATTAATTAAAAGCACAGCTTCACAGCTGAGACCTTGAACATGGCATTTCATCTGGAGCTAATGTTTATGAGAAGTTACACTCCCCCCACCTCAGCAAAAGGCTATAAACTTGCAATTAATAATTGTGCTGCTATTAATCTTTGAATGAAGTGGAACATAGTCATTAAATGGAGAAAGCCTTCTAAAACTAGACACATGCGGATGAGTACAGACTCCTTTCAGGGGATGAAATGGGAAAAGTGGCAAGAAATATTTTTAAAGGCTTGTTACTAAAATGCTCCTATTCTGGTCATGAATAAACACTTGAGGCTCCCCAAAATGAAGCCTCTCAGAATGAACTGCAGCAGTAGCTACACCTGCTCCTGCCCCATCCTTCTGGAGCCATGTCAGTTATAGCAGATCAGAGCTCACTGTCGTGATTTCAGTTATCCCCATCAGCAGCTCAAGTACAATCCTCTGGCATTTCCATGAGCAGGTCATGAGGTACGGCATGTTCCTGTTGCCACTTGTTGAAGCTCAGGGTAGAGAGATAGGGGCAGTAGCACGTGTAGTCTGGAGCTAAATCCAGCACAATAGTCTGGGATCTTAGATCTTCCCTTACACTGCTTTTGGTCCAGCGACGAGGCAGCCTCAAGCCAGCGTGAAGGACCATTAGGGAAACGGGCTCAGTTTGCACCACCAAAGTGCATAGTGAAGAACAGTTTCCCGGAGACACTCTACCTAGATTATCTCCTTTCTCTGTATTTTCCCATTGTCTGCCACTAAATCAAAGAGGCATGAGGCCCTCACCCACAACTTGCTCTGGAAGCCCTTGCAACAGCTAGGGACTCACACCAGTGTCTGCCCAAGAGCCCAGGTTTGATGCTAAAGGTCCTCCTGACAGCTCTGATGCAAAGCTTCAAACCCAGTCTTTCCTGATACGTTCTTTTTCTCGCTTTTAAAGTAACCCTCCTGAATATCATCTTCATGGAACTTCCTTCAGAGATGTGATGGGCTAGGAAGAAAGAAGTTTCTACCTTAGCTTTGATTCTAACTAAACCCCCTATGATTCTCAAACCTCCCAAAAGCCTTCTGAGTTAGTTTTACAGGCCCTATTAGAACCAAGTTCCTTGTTCAGTGTGAAGAGGAAGCAATTTTATCTACTTATTATCCTCACTGTTGCATGACGTGGGGAAAACACACTGACTTTGAACAAAATGTGAGAAATTAAAAGTGGCAAGTGGCCAAGTTTAGCCCTCCATAAGCCTGCGATTTGGCTATGTATTTGGAACCATGTAAGTAAAGCAAGAGCCTAATCAGGTGCCACACTCCTACAAAACTTAATGGGGAGCAACCAAGTGCATGTGAGTTCATTAAGTGGTGCAATGGGGAGTGAAGTTGAAAATATTTATCAATCACTTTCTTGAAGATTGAGAGTAATGGACAACTTTCCAGAGTTTGTGCTTTTACTGAAGAAAGCATTCTTGCTTTTTAATGACTTCAGCGTTAGACACAGCATTTAGACATCAGTATAATTACTACACTGCCAAAGATAGGATCTCCAAGTTCATGGAGCATCAATAGCTTCCATGTTTCAGAGCCTAGAAAGTCCTAATGCTTTCTGATAGTACCAGGAAAAAGTCTTTTAACATCATGTGTAAAATGTTTTAGTCATTCCGCAGCGAACATCACAAGTTATCCAAGAAATGTCTAACAGAGGAAATGAATGAGGAATCTACATCAAGACCACTAGAATGTGAAATTTTAGTTTTGGTTAATTTTGTTGGGTAATACAAACGATCCTTTTGCTTGTGATAGGAATGTTTTATTGATTCCACCCACTCTTGAGGCAGCTTGACAGGATTTAGAGAACAATGTAACTGTGGCTATAGCTTTATCATCACTTCAGAAGCAGCCTATTATTTCTTTGTGTTCATGCTATATCTATGTGGCCTAGGCTGTAACCATTTCTCACTCTTATGGTAAATTTTATAACAGAGTAGGTAAAGACTAAGATAAGCCTCTACAGAGGGTTCAATTAAGTCATCCTTTCCGATCCTTCTATGGAAAGATTATAACACTTCAACAAACTGATTTTCCACACCTAAGGGCTTTTTTCCTCCTGTTTAAAAAATCTTGTCAGTGCATTCTGGTTTTACATACTCATTCCTTAACATGCATTTGTAGGCAGTTAATAGTTATTAGGCTGCATCATGCAATTTAGAACTTTAAAAGGACATCTGCACAGTACCAATACAAGAGTAAGGCTGTTTTATTTCTCATCTCATTTGTTAAAATATAATAGAAGTTTATTACGAAGATTGATGGAGATGATCCCCAATTGTTATAACCAAATGATCATTGCACACTGATGCATAAAATACAAGGTGTATCAAGTCAGAACGTACGCACAGATTTTGCAAGGACAGAGCAAATCAAATTAACTTGTGGAGAAGCACTTGATTATTTTCACTGACTGGCCTTTTCATAAGACTCAACTTTCACTTACATACAGCCACACAATGATCAGAAATTTTTTAATTCCTATCCCGACTGGACTCCCTTAGCCAAAGTAGTAAGTGAAAGACAAAGAGAAGGGAAAAAGCAAGTTAGAGACAACAGAAAGCTGGTCAGTAAATCATAAATAAGGTCCCTGAGGAAAACTGGGCAAACACATTTAATTTCTGATATATGCTCCTGACAACTGCAAGTAGAGCAGCCCAACAGGAGAGGACATAAAGAGGGAAATGGCTCGTGCTAAGGACTCAAAATTCAGATTATATATGTTTTGGTGAGATTTTAATTTGCTCTAGTTTGCTCCTGTGGACTAACCACCCACTAGCTGCTGGAGGGCATCTTCCAGTTAAGTTTCAGTTGACAGGAGTTCAGCTTATGTGCTGTCACACCACTTGGCAAAGGGAAGCAAAGCCTGGTAGGCAGGCATGATAAAGCCATTCACCTTAAAGTGAACTCCTGATCCAGACCAAAATGCTAATGTGGATGTTCCCAGTGTTTTGATATACAGAGACACAATGGACAGTGTAGCAGAGCAATGATAATGCTGCACTTACTTACAGTCATCCACGTGCTACATTACCGTGATTTCTGCAATGACGGTGACAGTAGTATCTGTCCTGCATGCTTTATCTTTGCTTCCACTCCGCTGGCACGTGGGTGTTATCACTGCACAGCCTTTCTCTTCCCAGAGAGGGGAGGGAGGGGTTGCTCGAGATGCACCGAATTCCTCTTACTTTTCCTTTCCGCCTCTCTACCAAGCGCCCACCCGTAAAGCACGCTGGCTTTGTGCTGATATGGCACAGCTGCTGCTCGGGAGAACCAGCCAAGCTCTTGAAGGGAACCGCCACCTGTGAAGAAGTCCCGTACTTGAAGGGCGCAAGAAGGAAGATTATCCAGCTTCCACCTTCTGTGAAAGCGAGCAGACAGATCCCTCCTCTTCCCCACAACCTCTCTGCCCCCGCAGGCTCCACAGACCCCAGCCAGCCCAGCAAAACACCCGCCAGAACAGCACCATGGCGATCTGTGGTCTTGTAGCCTGGGAGAGAGGCAGGAGTGTCACTGTCACGGAAGATTGCAGTGGCATTCTCCATCACTAGGGGAGAGTCAGTCTTCTCCAAGCAAGACTTAGACAACTTGTGAGAACAAAACAAAAAGACTTCATTTCCACTGAGCAAGGCAACTTTCTTACCTAGAAGAGGAACATTTTTTCACATGGGCTAATCTGGAGCAAGTACCATTTTTATCTAAGCCATGTGTTACAAACCGCCTAATGTAGTTAATATAGCTGGTTTCCATAGTGCACTTTTCTGTAGAGCATTTAAGTAGCTAGGAGCTAGTTGCAAGAAACAGGGAAGTAAAATTTAATGCAGAATCATTCAAAACTCACTATCAATTCTCCTTGATGCGCATACTTTCATCTGAGGAGGGAGTGAGAGGAGGGCTTAAAAGACATTTTATTAGAGATGAGTGCCTTTTTATTCCCACCTTCCTCTGTGAGCTTTCCTCTTGCTCATAACACACCACAGCTACGGATGGGGACTGCTACCCACGAGACTTGGCACACCGCAACACAAGTCTTACCTGGCCTTCTTGCAGACTTCAGCCTGTATCGGTCCTCCTGGAATAGTATCCCCTGGATTTACACCCTGATGAACCGACCTCCTCCACCTTTTAAAGACTTTGTGAGTCTGGAGTAACTGAGGTGTCTGCCCTGTTTTTAGTTACAGCATCTTTCTTTTGAAATAGAGGCCAAAGAAGTCAAGGCATAGCACTCTGTCAGGGTGGGCAGCGGACTCTGTGTTTCTAAATGACAGCCTGTGTAGAGAAAAAATAAAGGTGCAGTACACAGGTCATAGCTATCAAAAAAATACGTATCCTGTGTACCAATGTTATACTTCCTGATTCTGGTCACATAGGTGATGATGTTTTCCGTCAGCAATACATCCTATAAATAGCTAAACGCATTGGCAAATGTGGATCAAATTTCCATGTGAACAAAATGCAATCAATTGTTCAGCTTAAAGGGTCACCTGGTTGAAAATGGCAGCTTTATTCAGCTACCCACAGTACACAGACTCATACCAGGTATTGCAACCAGTGTTTATTTTTTCATAATTTAAAAGGTACTACCTCACCAATTTATCACTTAAGTTTACAGTTGACTAAACTTGATGCAGATATAAAAGCTGTACCTGATAGAATCATCTACTGAATAAAATTAATGAAATTACTTTCACACGCAGCCTGGCATGGCTTTAGCTTTAAAATTTAATGTGAAATCCCACATATGAACTCTTTTTACATTCATTTTATTGTCGTATATGATGAAAAAAAAAAAGTCTTTCTGAAGGCTTTTGGAAAGGAGAATTTTCAGAATCTGTTACAGTTCTCATGAAAGGTTCTGCAGTAACCCATGTGGAGTCTGAAAGTCCTTTTCCCACCTTCCCTTCAAAAATCAGGTGCAGTGTGGTGACATGAGAACACCAGCTCCCTATGCACAGCTTTCACAATATTCTTTCCCAATATCTCTGCCCATCAACTGGAGCACCACATCTAGGCATGGGAAAATAGCTGGCTTCATCTCCGTGCACATTCCTGCCCTCTTTGCTTGTGAAGCCAAAAAGGTTATAAATAGTGATGGGGAGTATGTGACCTGGACACCTGTTGGGTTAAGACCTCAGATTCTTTCACAGGTTGCTGAACAGATGCCTAAAATATCCTTTCTGTCTCCCATTGCTTTTTCTCACTCACTCCCCCAGAAATTTACAGTGAAGAGATGGGCTTAAGCCAGCAATCTAGAAGAGATCTGAATCTTAATAAGCAAGAAGCAGCACTGCTTTTCCTTAAGTAGATCAATCTATGAAGAGAAGATTTTTCTCTCTGATTGGGAAGGCATATGGAGAAAGCCACTACGTTGATTAAGGGCTGAAGGAAAAGGATGCTTCACAAAGCATATTTAGCTTATCACAATGGCAATGCTGCCAAGGGCAAAAAAATATTCCGTGAAATCAGTATCTACAGCAGCTGGTACTGTCCACGTACCTGAAAGTTGACTCTCCCTTGCAAGAGGGTGCATCATGGCTGTATTTCATCCATTTTCCCCAAAGCTCCTAAGAGCCTCCAAGGATCTCAATGTAGCAATGTGTTCCCAGTGGCCCCACCAACGTGTCTACTCACCCTATAGCACGTCTTTTGGGCTGAGGCTGGGAGCAGTGTGTAAAGCGGCAATTAAGCTGTGTAAACTGGACAAAAGTGGATGTTGAATCACAAGTTCTTCAGGGCCTTGAAGCAATTTGATCTGTCTGAGGAAGTCTGCTGCAGAAAGCAGATTTAAAAGGAGAGAGTCAAACACAGATGGGGGAGTGCAACAAAGCGTTTCTCTCGCTGGAGAGCATCTGACATACCATTAAGCTATACTTAAATAACTAACAAGCTAAACAAAAGTTTTAAGTAGCACATGATGCGTGTCTTTTGGAAGGACCTGAAATGTGACAGCTGAAGACAAGTCACAGGATGTTTAACTACTGGAGATCCAAAGCTGTCCAAGCAGATGCTTAAACTGTAGCTAGAACCAGAGGAAAACAAAAGAGCAAGCACAGAGACTGTTCAAGTCAAAATGATGGATGTGATGGAGAACTGTGGCTGCTAATGTAAAGACAGAGAAATAATTAATGTATTGCAGACTACAGCACTTAAAGGAGAGCAAGGAGGTTGAATAACTGAACTTTATTTCATTATATTTTACCAGGCTTTAAATTTTACCCATTTCTAAGACCAGATGCATCTCTGCTTATACACTATTGGATAATTTTACCTGTGGGCACAGAAGTTGGACAGTTACCCCACAATAACTAAGTCTTCAGTCCCCTAAGTCTTTTACATAGAAGAACTGGAGTTTATCCTACTTTTTAGAAACAGAGAAGCGAAGCAGCTTTCGTGCAGCTCTGGAGTCCTTCACAATTTCACATCTCTCTCAGATACTGAGGAATGAGTCTCTCTGCATTTCTTTTCTCATTTGTTACAAAAAACCTAACAACTTTCTTTTTTTCTGGCATCTTCCACATTTGGCTTATTTTCATTAAGTTGTAAAATACAGTCACAAAAGGAGGTGGACTGTGATTCTCTTCCATACACTACTGAAGCAGGAGGAGTTTGGCTCAGAGGATGGTCAGTGTACTACATGTGGCCATAAGAAAGCCTGATATCAGTTCAATTAACGTTAATAATAAGAAAAAAACCCCACACTCAGATGAGAATAATTTGTAACTAGATGTAGCTGTGCACTTGAAAAAGAGGTGCAGGTAATGTGTTTCAGAACATTGCCAAAGGAGTAAAAGAATATTTCCTCCCTGCTTACATTATTTGCAATATAACACAATTCTTAAAACAAACTTTCGAACAGAAAGAATCTTCAGCTGTAGCCTGTATTTGTATTTCACCCATATTAAGCAGACTAGCTCACAGTTGGCTAAAGACTATCACCCCAAAATACAGCTGCTCTTAATATGAAGATGTCCCATCCTTGCCTTTGTTGATTTGTGTTCACTTCCCCAGTGGTTAGTAACAGCTAAATATAATAATAAAAAATGCCTGCCTAATACTTAATTTGAGCTTGTCTTGTTAAGTTTCCAGCTATTAGTTCTTGTTGTGTTTTTCTCTGCTAAATTAAGGAGCTCTTTTGTATCCATTTGTTCTTACCATGGAGCATTGATACACTAATCAAGTCACTTCTCAGTCTGCTCTAGTAAAAAGAACAACTTGATCTGCAAGTGTCCCATTATACAGCTTTTTCTCTTCCCCTTGAGTAATTGGATTGCTTTCTTCCTCATACTCTACAATTTTTAATATCTTTTTAAAAAGTATGAAATGGAAACAATTTTCAGGTTCTGACTGTTGTACTCACACAGAAAATTACCTTGCTGCTTTCATATGTTCTTCTTCCCATATGTCCAAGGTACACGCTAACTTTCCTGCCGTTGTAGGGACCCCCACACCGATCTCTAATCTGTTTTTCAGAGTCACTGCTTTCCTTTCTCCCCTGTTCTGTTTATGTTGTTCTATGTTTCTAGACACATCATTTGGTTTCTTCTCGTATTAAAATGCGTTTCATTTAAATGGACTCTGTTGCTTGGTATTCCTGATCTCTCTGAAGGACTGCCTCTTCTTCAGTCTTTGGCAGAGCACCTCTCCAATACACTTGTAAATGTTAGGAGCAGGAATTTAACATTCACTGCTGAATATGTTAAATAGTAGTGAATTCAGCATTGACCTCTGCATAGCCTCCCCCTAAGAGCATCTTCCTTCACTGACTACTCCTCGCTAAATTGTATTTTTCAAAATTTGCCAATTATTCAGTATTTTACTTATGTAACATGTTCTCCATTGAAAATATGAAGGACGTTTCCTGTTCCCATGACAAGACTGTCAGAGACAGTTTTAGATACCTCTTTTTGCCTTCCTTTATAGTGTTACGTATGATGCACTTACTAGGGACGATCAAGGCATTTTCCTCTAATGAAATGTCTCCTGTTGTGCTGAAGTAGGACATGGCTGAAGCTCAGTGTAAGTCTTGCTCTCCTCCCACACACCAGCGTGGGCTTGTGACATCTCACCAAGCGTCTAAGGTCCACCCCCCTCCAAGTGTAGGGACAAGGCGCCATGACTGGTCCCACTCAGTCCTTTATCTCTGGTTCAAGCCAGATTCCTATAAACTATCCTTATTTCTATATATTTACCTAGTTTGTATGGCTGAAGAGGAAAGAAGTGGAGATGTATGATAAGACCATATGGCCATCCTGGCCGTCAAAGACAGAATTATGCTCTGGCTTTCAAGTACTGTGTTACACCCTCCCAGGCCTCTCATCTCTAGTCCTTTTTGAATACTTTAAATGCTTTAAAACATCCCTTCTAGAGATCTCAATAATCCAAATTTTAAACATAAATTAGATCCGAGAGGGGAAAGAGCTTCTCAGCCAATGCCTTTAGGATACCTGGCAGCAGCCTCTGTGAGCCTGCAAAGTATTAAGTAGCATTCTAAGTTACTAATGACTTAGAAAATACATTTTCGCCCTTAGGCAATACAAGTATATCAGTCTGATACTTTCCAAACAGAAAACAGAAATGTTCATTGAATACATCTGCTTTTTCTGCACAATTATTTTTATTATTTCCCTGTCCTTAGGATACACATGTACAATTACCAAAATTCCTAATAGATTTATACATACAACAAATAAACTTCTTCGTGTTCTCAGTCTTGCAAGACATGAAATTCTTCATCACTTTTCTATGTTCCATAACTTCAGATCAATAATGATTGCTACTTATTTCCTTGTCCATATTTTTACACTGTGTTTTTTAATACCTAATACCCACCTCCATTATATTACCAAAGCAAGACAGGGTTTCCAGCAAAGTTGCTTTATTTCTTGACAATGGAATACTGCATTGTTTGGACCATTCATCTGAAATAAATCGTATTTTTATTTATGCTTTCTTTCTGCCTTTTTCCTTTGCATTAATTCTGTTCACAGTTTCTCTGTGGTGCTTGGAGGATTGCCTTGGTAGCACCAAATATTTATATTGCTGTTAGGATCATTTTTCCTTGCCCAGACTGAACATAATTAGATCCTGATCACTGGTCACCATCCAGCTTTAATCCAAAAACTATTAATTGCTCACCAGCCATCACAGGCAGGCACTTCATGAAATACATTTGTTATCTCTTCACCTGTAACTCAGGTATGAGCTCCCAGGTATTAATGACAATTATTATTCATTTCAGTGTTTCTCTAAATGGGAGAAATTAATACTAGGTGCAGAAACTACTCTTGGGCCAAGAGAACAAACTGGCTGCACCCTAACTCTTTACTGGAGGTCGGTCTGCTGTGTGTGCTACCCATACCCACTCCCATTTTCTGCAGACAGAAAACCTGAGAGCAGGACTGGACTTGACCCCTTCACATGCCTGGACATACACTCCTATTACTTTTCCTTTTCTGCACTCCATTTCTCAATCCTTTGAGGAAAACCTCCTGGAAGGAGGCTTCTGCTTCCTCCATTTCTCTTGCCCTACCCCTTGTGATAAATTACTCCTTACCTCTTCCTTTTCAATGCACATCCCTTAATCCTTTCCTGCATTCATCTCCCCCTCAGCAGTGTCATGGCACTTCTCTCCCTAACCTACTGTATCTTCTTTTATTTTGTCATATGTAGAAAGTACATTTTCCAGAAGATTACTGCTTGTAACGAGCTCTGTGTGTTTACACTTCTATTAAAATCTTCAAAACAATACATCGGGAAGTCAAGTCTTACCTCGCTGTATAATATTGATGAACAACCCAGACTGAGGTTCCTCAATACATCTTGACTCCATGGGAGGCAAGTCATCTGAACACATTACTGCTCACTTCGGCTCATCCATCAGAATTTCTCCCAGGAGCAAAGAAAAGGGGAAGTCAACAGTGTGTCTGATGGCAATTACCACAGAAAGTATTCATGTGTCTCCCACCTTTCAGTCAGTGTTCGGTTTTGTTTGCTTAAAATACAGCCTTGAGAGGAAAAAAGAGAACGCTAACGTTGACGAGTGAGTACACCATGGGCACGGCTTAGCTGAGATAAAACAGGATTTTATTTTTAAACAAGCTTAGGCTGTCTTGTGCCTGCTGTCCAAAAACTAGAGCAGACTTAGCATGACAGCAAGACCCCCCGTCGCCCAGCAGCACCCTGCTTGTTCCTGCTGCTCAGACCCCTGCAGCCCCTGCACAGCGACACCTCTGCAGCCGCAGCCACAGCTGAGCACTTTCCCGTCTCTCTCCCCCTTCCCTCCCTCACACAGCCAGCAGGAGCTGTGTTAAGCTCTTTTAATAAACAATACTTTTAGTTCTTTTTGTCTTCAAAGCTTTTATTACAACCGTTAACCAATTAATAATCATAACAGCCCAAGAGAGTTGATGGAGTTGTTCTAACCAGTAGTTAGTTCTCAGTGCGCCTCGTTTAACTTGACCATTTAGATAGAAGGAGAAAGAGAAGTACATGTGTATTTATTTTATTTTTTTACAAGACCAGGGACTGAGATAACACAGGAACTGGAGCTTGACAGTGTGGTTTCCGATTTCCACTTCTGACCTGGAACCGCTGTGCTGCAGCTCTCATGAGGTTTTTCCTCAAAGTGATGTTCCTCCTGTAGAATAGTAAACCATCTCCTTGATTAACTCTGTCCCAAAACAAAGGACTGATTACTTTTTAACATTTACAGAAGCTGGAATACAAACTTACCATGCACTGCACACTTGGAGATTTATTGAAATTTGATTACAAAAACTGAAGGGAAACATGCACTGCATCTTGAGCAGCTTTACAAAAAGTCAGTCTAGACAATCCTTTATGAATGACTCAATCTATGCATATAATGAAAGAAAACATGCGACCCTTTCCAACTGTCATTTCTAATTAGACACGGCTAGAATATATGCGCTTTTAAATAAAGGAGAAGTAGCAGGAAGGTATTTTACAGGCAAAAAACCCACTACAACCAAATACATGCAGGAGTGATTGCAACAAATAGATGTAAATTATTTTTTTAGACTTCAGGGATCACTTTGAAATGGTTCTCAATACATCTAGTCCTCCCCAACCTCAAAGCAGCATAAAGCAAAAGAAAAAGAGTCTGCATGACTTTTTTTTTTTAAAAAACCTTTATTTTCAGGGAGGGCTGTTAGAAATTCTTTCTCTCTCTCTCTGTTAGATTCACACAGCTGTGGGGAGGAGACACGCAACTGGCAGGGTGGTCCGTGCCCCGCTCACGGCCAGGGGCTGGTGCCAGGACCAGCCGCCCAGCACCACCTCCAGCAGCCTGAGGGGCGCGAGCGTAACGGGCTCTCAAACCCCCCACCGCGCCGGAGGTTTCTCCAGCAGCGCTAGTTACAGATTACACGAAGGCGGTCACCAAGCATGTGGAAAAAAGCATTCGGTCAAAAATTTGTAAGCTATTGCGACAAACAAGGACACCTGCCTCCATCAGAAGTTTAACGGGAAGAAATAGTTATTAGGCTAAAACCACCAAACATCCCAGAGAGATGGTCATAGCCCCCATGTCAGGGAGGGGGGCTGCCCCACTGTGCACAGGGCAGGGGCCCCCGACTGAGGTGCAGCCCCCCAGGACAGGGGAAGTGTCAGGGTCCTTCAAGGGCCCCAAGGTGACACCCAGGGAGCCCAGAGAAGGCAGCAGGGCTGGGGGTCCACGGTGATGCTCAGAGCAGGCCTGGGGGTCCGGCTGAGCCAAAATCATACCCTGTTCCCAGGAAAGGGAGTCCTAGGTGGTGGTCTTGGAGGGGGGCAGATAGGGGAAATTAGTGCCTAGAGATGCCCCAAAAGTACCTTCTGAGGCGGATGGTGGCCCATTAAATCTTCCTTACCCACTCGAGGTCCAAATGCAACTTAACCAAGCAGAAAAGTAGAGCGGCTTGTCGTGAAGGTTGTGCGTGGCCCGGCTTCAGATAGAGCTATTTTCTTGCAAAGTGCATACCCAGGAGTGATGACTGCAATAGCAGCATAACAGTTACAATTTCATTTGGTGAAATGAAATCATGAGGTGAATTTTTTGGAGACTGAGAAGTTGCTGTACTTGCTCTAATATTCCCGGTGAACAGAATGAAACTCATTGCATATGTTTTTTAGACCTAAGAAGTGAACAGAGCTTCAGCCTGGCTCATAAACAAACAAAACCAGGACACAGCAGCTTTACCTCAGCCACCGTTATTACAGAGCTCACAAAGGGGACGTGAAAGGACACCAGCCTCGTTGAATCATTTGGCAGGATTTCAAAAGTTTAAGTCAGCCCAAGCTGCGCAGTGAGCAGGTTAAGGAAACTGATCCATCTGAAAATTAATCATTTTTGTTTAGAGTTAGTTTTTTGGCCAGCTCAGCTCCCTGCATTAATAGCACTGGCAAGAGCACTGGTCGAAGGTGGGGAGAGGACAGAGCAACACCAGCACTAACGTGGGTCAGTGTGTGCTGCCATGAAACCACCACCACCACCTCCAGGAGCTGTATTACACAAGAAAACATCTACAGACACCGTGCTCACCATGCTACCGTATCCAACTGCCTAAAAGCGCTGCCTAATCACAGCTGAACAGCTGTGAAAATAAATCTGATCAATTGTAACTTCATCTAAGGAGAAAGTCATCTTAAACTGCTCTCAAGTCTGTCTTCCACTGGGATCTTCCAATAACATCAAGTGCAAACATGTTGAAAGGCTCTCCTTAATTTTCAGAACCAAATCTGAGTGATCCCATCCAGGCTGTCACCAGCATATGAGAAACACCAGGAACGAGACAGACGCCTTGCCCGCCAGCAGTCTCCTGCTCCCGGGTCACTCCCAGAGGGCTGTTAATGCCAGTGAAAATTAATGGAGTTACAATCACACCTATTTCATCAATCTTGGATGTCACTAAGCTGTACCTAAGGATCCTCCATCTGAGCTACAGGAATAAACCAAAAACCACATAAATGTACACAGCCACTTTTTAATAGATGGATTTATCCGTTAGAGGTAGATTCTGCCCTTCTAGCAAGTTCCCAGAATAGCCCTATCTCTGGATTTGGGAAACATGCCCAAGCCCTAACCTTTTAAGCAGCTCGTTTTATTACCTGCCAGCTATCTAATAAGTCTTGTACAACGTGGGCATAAACACCACGTTGATAGTATAGTTACACAAACACTTTCCTGGCAGCAAAGCTGGGTCAAGAAGTTCCCCCGCCGCTTGGTCCAGCTCCAGCTTTAGCATTTCTTTGCCGTACCAGCCTGACTGTCTGAGTCTCTCTCAGTGAGACTGCTGGTGTTACCAGGGTAAAAAACAAAACAGAAAACCTCTTCCATTGCAGTCTTTTCCTCTTCAGCAAGGAGAAGGAGGTGGAGAGGGCAGGCAGAATAGAAATTTGGAAAAGCTTTTGCAAATATTAAAATAGAAGAGGGCAGAAAATACTTGAACGGATTTTGCCACCTTTACCAAGAACTGATGCTCGTAGCTGCACATAGAGAAACACGTACTAACAGAAGAAACCATTCGCCCACCTGTGTTAAAGCAGTCAGGAGCCCTGCCAGAGACAGCCTAGAACACCGCACGCATTCAAACTCTAACAAAACTACAATTTAACGTTGAGGGCAATTCAATTTGAGATTTGGCTCAAGGTTTTCTCAATAAAAAAGGAAACAATTATAGTTACAGGATGACAGCATGACTGAATTATTAGGGCACCAGCCCGGATGAGACAAGAGCTCCCGACCAGTTCCCGCAGACATCACTGGCTCTGCTGGCAGGAGGCAACTGGGAACGACCAACAAGGAAACCAGCGAGAGTGATGTGACTTAGCTTCATTGCACTAAAACTCCCGATTAGAGCATCTCTTTTAGAAGTTAAATGGCCTTAACCCAACTCAAAGTAGCGAAAGTGAACTGAATTAAGAATCCTTGAATTCAGAATAAATACCCAGATGGTTTTCATCCTGTTTACAGGAGTAAAGGAATCCCTGGCTCTTTTCACTTCATGCAGCCTCATCAAAATTCCCTGCTGCACTGATCAAGTTAAGGTCAAAGATTTGTGACCCCACTGCTCTGCAACTTGCTAGAAATTTGCTTAATTTTCATCCCAAATTTATTCATGGGCAATTTATTCCAATTTATCCTCATAACAACACTGTCCTTTGGGTTAAATGGCTCTTCCCCCTCTCTGCTCCATGTATGCTAGGCAATATCTTATCTTCTTGCAGCCATCGTTTTGCTAGATGAACGAGCCAAGCTTTTTAATTTCTCTTTCAAAAGGAGAATAGCTTTCCACCGAACTTTTTCAAAAAGTCTCTCCTCTCCTGCTCTAATTAGAATTCAGCTTCCTTGGGCCTGCATCATCAGCACTGCACACAGTATTTCAGACATTATTTCACTGTTGCACTGGATGATGAAATCCAGTTTGTTATCTATACCAAGAAACTTAAAAAATATCAAGATCGTTTTTTGAGTTCATACCTCAATATTTTGACACAAACCTGGGAAAATTAAGACTTGAGAATGTTTTCCCTCATGCTGTATTCTGAGGCAACATGGCCTGAATTGGAGATTAATGAAAATATCCCTCTCTGTATATTATGTCAGGATCAAATAACTCACACCACATACCTTAAATAATATAACTGACAAAGAAATAGCATGCTGCTTAGTCTCAATAACATTTTCTAAACATCCTGTTCAAGGTTACTGGTCAGTTATAAAGATTGTATCTGTTTTCTAGAAATTGAGAACCTCTGCTAAAAACCATAACGATTATGGAATACAAGACACTATAGCAGTCCTAAAAATGTACTTAATTTTATCTCTATATTTAATTATTTCTTTTCAAGATTTTTACTAGGCTCTCCAAATGCTGATGCTTTTTTCTCATTAAAGTAATAAAATGAGTCAACTGTTACTACTTTAAATTTCGTTAATGTGCCAACTGTTATGCAAAGCTTAATGGCCAGAATGTATTTATTTATCTGCTTTGTTTCTTGACTGCTATGAATGTAACCTGCACCGGTCATCTAAGCAACAATCTTATAGACTATTTTCAATGGAACAGGGCTTTACGATTTGGGTGGGGGAATTTGTTATTTTTGCTTTATGTTCTGGTTTTTTGTTTTTGTTGGGTTTTTTTGTTTGTTTGGTTTTGGTTTTGTTTTTTTTACAGTAAGACCTCTGGCTCCATATGACATGCGGGTGTGTATGTGCATGTGCGTGTATGTGTATCTTCAGCTCAGATAGCAACTTGTGAAAAAGCAGGTTCGTCTTAAGAAAAAAAGAGTGCTATTCTGATTTATACCACTATGAACTTAGAAAGACTACTGAAAAAGTCATTGGATAGAAAAAACCTGTACAGGTTAGCTGAACATTAATTCCATTCTTATGCAACCAAATAGTCACCTTTTGAAATTCAAGATGCTGGATCCCAGAGCTGCCATTTTAAAATTGGCAGAGCAACTTTTGTCCATGACCTCAATATTTTACAAATATTAGTTGTCAAAATATGTCTGTGTAAAAATTACTACCCCATCACCACACATATATTTTTCTCCCTCAAACAGAGGAAATGCAGGCAGGGTCCGCAAAGCAAGCTCTAACAGAGCTATTGTGGAACCATTTCCTCAGAATGAACTCCATCACGTGTTACATATATGCAAGCAAAATTAAAGACAAAGCTACTTTCTTAACTTCAAATTCTTAGCAATTCAGTTGTCTGAAGGACTGTTGGGGCTCTTGAGTTACCTGTAGGAACAGATATCTTCAGTGATCTAAGTCAGTGAAGGGGAAAGAAAAATAAAAAGGTACATTCTTATAAGCTGTTCTGTGAGGATTTATATTTGCACTCAGTTGTCTCATCTACAGCTCTGAGTGCATTCACTTGTATAGTATAGTTGAATAAGACTTGCCAGTTAAAAAAAAATCTTCATAAAAATTAATATCACATCTTCATAAAAAATATTTTTTGGTTGCTTCTCCTGTCTTCTGGAACCAGATTTAGACTGCTGGAAAGGTAACAAGAATGCTCTTTCATGTTGAGCTATCTGCACAAAGCACTAAAATTCAGCTTTGTAAGCATCCTGAATAAGAAAAATTACATATTTCATTTTATTTTTAAATCACAGCATGTCAAAATGAAGCACGTAGAATAGCAGGGACTCATTTCTTCATGCCTAATAGTAATCACTAACTTTGTCTCATTTCCATTCGTGCATACCTTGTGTGAAACAGAGAGGCAGATAACAGGAGCTCTATATTCCACAACGGCAAACTTTCTTTTCTACTTATCAGATGCTCTAAATAGAGCACCTGAACTCCAGAAGTCAATTTATGCCACTGTCTTGGTTTGTAGCTGGGTTGAAGCTTTAGGGCCCAATTTTGGTCGCCCTCCACACATGCAACTCTCTTACAAGTTAATGCAAGATTTGGTATGAGAATTAAGATAAAATACTGGACTAACGCCTAGCTTACTACACTTCAAAGGGTGGCATTTCAGCTAAGGGAGCAGAGAAAATATACCTACTCCAAACACAGTAGTCATCTTCCATTTAGTGGACCAGAACTTTCACATCATTACTGAGAAGAAAATTCTAGCTACCCTTAGTAAAAAGGAAATAGCACAGTTGCAACCCCAAATATCTGTGGTTTCTAGGACGCTTAGAGAACGTAGCCAGCAGTGGGCAGACACCAATACTATATTTCTTCCAGAAAGTGAGTGGACTTGCCATATATATATATATATACACACGAGTGTGTGTGTGTATGTGTATATATATATACAAAAGAAAGCTAGAAAGCTTTTTAAAAAATGTAAAAAGGCTTTTTCCTCCCCCTTTTGTAAGCAGAATAAGGATTGTGTAAACTGCTCCCTGTGCCATCAATCGCAGCTGGAGAACAGGAATGCTGCTGACAGCAGTTGCTATTCTTTTGATACACCAGATACATACCTCGCATTCCCGCGGCAGCTGACAGCACAATTAGTCCTTGTACGGCCAAAAGGGGGTGGGGAAGGCGGGAGTTCTTCTGGAGAACATTTGGTTTCCATGGATAAGCCTAGTTTCTTCTGCTGCAGTACTGTCAGCCGTCCGAATCATGAAGTCTTTATACTCTAATTCCATTCATACATATCTTTTGCCTTTTAGTGAAGATTTCTGAGAGAGGAACACTTAATGAGTTTCAACTTTGTTTTGTGAAGCTTCGTGCCAGTGAAACTGGGGGGAAAAAACCAAACAAACGCTTTCTCAGAGTCAAGTTATCTAGTACATGAATGAAATGTCTACTGAAATCAGGAAAAGTTTTGCCTATTAAGTTTTGGCTTTCTTTTTACACTTTTTGTATTTGAAAAAGATTTCTGACTCAGATAGGATAACGCAGAAGACTTGAAGGCTTACTAAATCATTGATTTTATAAAAAGCCATACATAGCAGAATTTGTGTAAAGAAACAATGGGTGTTGATCACTAATAGAACTTGGTGTGTATTTTTCTCTTACCATAAAATCACTCAATTTATCACAACAATTTCATAAACTCCAATATCCAAAATAATTAAAGGTTCTGTCTGGTTGCCAGTAACAAGATTTGAAAATATGCCCATAACCAAAATGCTCTATAGACTTTAAATAGGGATTTTTTTCTTTTTTTTTCAGACAAATCACAAACTGGTTTGAAAGTTCTATGTTAAAGACATAGAAATGCATGAAAATTCATGGGGTTTTTTTACGTGGCTAAAAGTTGCATGTTAGCACATCTTCGGGTATTTCTATTGCATCATGATGAATGGACAATTTGTGCCTAGAGGTCAACATCTTTTCCGTTCATCACAGTTGGAACAGAAGTTGAGTATGCTGATGCAGAGCTGCCAAGACTGTTGCTTCCCCTGCAGGCTACATAATTTTTGCCCCTTTCAGAAGCTAAAAGGGAAGGCAGTGCAATCTATTGGTTTGCCTCCAGCTCAGAGCTCAAGATGCACTAGAGGTTTAATGATTTGTGTGCGTTATGGAACAGATTCATGACTGATATGTTTTAAATAAAACTCATGTTCTGCTTCCTTGATTTAACTCATAATTTGTTTATCCAAATCCAGATTTCCCAGGGGCTCTCGTAAGACATTCCAAACAAACATTTCACTCCTTTTCCTCTTATGCCTGCATTTCTCATGCTATCCTATTCAAGACTGACATTTTCTATGAGAACAACCAGAAGCTACCTATCTGTCCAAGTGGAGAAAGGAATAATTTCTGCAGAATTCTTACCCTTCCATTGCAAACCCAGACCCTGTTATTGCTAGCCCTGTGAATAATCACATACAGCTCTTAAATAGTTTAATTCTCTGCTTTTACATTTCATGTTTTTAAGACTGGAAGATAAACTGGGACAAAACTAACATTTATTTCCCCTACTTCTCATTTGTATCCTTCCTACTGACCATAATGAGAGAGAACCATGTCTGAAGTACAGCATGCAGGTTTTATTACTTCTCATCTGAATTCTTACATGGTACATGATATTTATATCCTAGGCTCTCCTTAAGAGGATCTGCTTATCTCTACATCACTCAAATACAGAAATGCACAGTAAAAACTACATTTTGCAATCTATTCTCTATTTCCTCCCCCTTCAATATTAATATATAAGCAAATATTACTACAGAGTTAGTATGATCCAGTGGGTAGAGTTGCAGGTTACATGTGAGCAATTTGCCATCGGTTCACAGTTGTGCTGACAATGCGCTCCACCATTGACTGGCTTCTTCCAGGGGAGCATTTCCTACCGAGAGTTCCTTCTACCTGAGCATCTTAAACCCAAACTAAGCCCACATCTCCTTGGACAGAGCTCACTAGAGGGAGCACACACACCGCTGCCTCCCGTGGCTGTCACCGCAATCTGCTGAAGACCGGCTCGAATTTTCAAGTCTCCTGAACTGCTGAAAGCAAAATGAAAATAATAAATCCTAATGAATAGACATAAAAATCACCATTGCAATTTTCTGGGGAGGGTTTTCCTTTAAAGAAATTTGGCTTTAGAAGCAAGTCTGATTGTTCTGACGGGAAAAATACAATACTAATAAAAAGATGAACTTGTTAATGAATAAATCCCATCTCCCTTTCCAGAAACACAAAGGTAGTTTTTTCACCCCTTCCCATTTTCAACAGTTGCACTGGGATAATAAAATAATCTCGTTACCATACAGTCTGAGCAAAGAAGAAGAACCAGGGAATCTTGACTGTGAAATGAGGACTTGTTTTTTCCCCCACCTTTCATCAGTTTATTTTCCTAATCCTGTATTGCTGATAGATTCTGGTGTAAACAATCGCATAGCCAAATGATTAAATACCATCACCGGGGTCTGCTGGACAGCAGCAGGTCTTCTGGAAATGACTGCTGCAAGCTCAGACTGAAGTCATGAAAAGAGGAGGCTGTGCTATGGAACAGCTACTCTCTGCTGTTACTTGTACCCACCTTCCAAAACAGACCAGTGATGCGTCTTCAGGCGATTTTTTCAGAGTTGTATGCCAATGTGCTGTTGATTTGTTTAAAACACAAAGAGCTTGTGCATTCAACTTATTATTGTTTCAGCTCAGAACTTTGCACAATTAGCACAAAAATCACCTGAGCCTGATGCTGACGGCAGTTCTCTGTGGTCTAAAATGGCCCTTTGAAGTACTAGATGCACATCAACTTCTTCAGTCTGCATATTTGCACATCCATCCTCTCCATTTCCTCCGTCCAGCTGCAGATGCTCTGGATAGTGCCATCGGTTTGCCTGCTGATGTCTGCACCTGCAGCAACTGTTGCATGTCGCGACTCTGCTCCTGGCTTTTCCCCTATCCCCTTTTCTTTTCTTTTGTTTTCTTCTTTTTTTTTCTCCCCCCTCCTCTTGCTTTTTCTTTTCAAATAGTTATGCAGGAAGGCTGCAAATGTCCTTCTAGACCCATATGCAACCCCCTGGTGAAATTATCCTCGATTCTCCCCTTGCTCTGCGTTCTTCACAGGCCGTTTGCATTTGCTACCTGTTTCATTTGCACAGTTCTTCAGGCACTGCTGCATGAAGGAATTTCTCTTCTAATCCTTATGTGGTGTGTACCTCACTCCTTATTCAAAGCAGTCAGAAGACAGGTCTCCTCAGGAGAAAGGCCGAAGTCGCACTTAGTCACTCTTGCAAGCAGATACACACAAAGATTTGATGATCATTTCAGAAATGTCAGGAGGTTAATAGCAATCAGCTCTATTTACGTAGGCATGTAAAAAACCATCACACATTGTGAGTGTGTGTGTGTTGGGAAAGAAAGGAAGAGAAGGAGAAGAAAAGCCCTTGTAAGGGACTAAAACTAATCCCTTTGTCCTAAAGAGTCACAGAGAAATATCAAGGCAGCCACCGCAGCCTGCAAATCCCAGTAACTTGGCAGTGTAAACCCAATGTTGCCAAAGAGACAACCTTTAAAAAGAAACTACCGTAGCCCTCTATGCACCATTCCAGCCCTGTCAGATTGCTGTAGGTCATGAATGGAACATATTGAGGGCTTATTTCTCTAATAAAGGGAGTAAGTTACTTTCTCTGCATCTGGATTAAAGTGATCTTTCAGCAGCTGCCACAAGATCCTCGCTTTGTGGTGGTAACTGGGAATTTTTCCCCACTGCTGCTCAGCAGTTCTAGCAGGCTCATGCGACATGCTTTCCCAAACAAATACAGATAAACGATTTATATAAAAAAACAAACAAACCCTAGTCAGTATAAGAAAGAAAGGCAATGTTTTTCAATACTGATGACAGTTTTCTCTATGTGCATTTTCTCACTCTTTTTTTCAGCAGTGCTCTGACATTTTTAAATTGTCTTTAGTGCCAGGCCTTCATTCCAAATAGATCAATCCAAACTGAGCATGACGTAAGAATCAATGTGGCTTGGGAAGAATTAAACCCATTTCTTTCTTGAGTCTTTGAAGCCTCTTAAAGTGCCAAATATTTTTCCCATTAACTGTACCTAGCCAACCTACTAAATAGCTGGACGATGCTGCTTAATTTTTTAAAGCATTGCTCTGAAATTAGTGAAAGATTAATCTTTAAAGGGTATTGGCTGCTAAGGGAACCTGACCAGCTATCTACACAGACACGACACAGTGATCTGTGAGGCATCTTTATCTGAGGAATTCTGGATCTTCCACTTCTAGCGTTGTGTACTCCAAGACCTGAAAGATGAGAGGCCTTTCTGTGGCAAAGATCTCACTTTTACTACCACTGCAGGGAAAATAAAATGACCTTCTAAATCACAATAGAAGCAAATCTTTAAACAATAAACCAGAATTGCTCAAGCTTTTCCTGAAATTCTTTGCCTGCTACTTTAGCACTTGCACAATTCTTGTCAATTTTGGCAACTGCAGAAATATTTGTGTCAGGCACATCAGCTACCGAGTTGGCAGCATGGTTTGCTGAGACACTTTTCTGGTGATTCCCATCCGAAAGTATGACAGTTTATTACAAGCCAAGAAGAGAACATGTGAGACATCAGCATGATTTTGGGAGAGAATTGGATAAGAAAGTCTAAGATGACACAACACAATTTGATCTTCATGAAAAGATGGTTTGAATAGTCATATGTTAGTACTTAAAGACTACACTTGAGGAAAGAGAATGCAGTAGCAAAATCCTTTGTCTGTTAGAACCAAAGTTTTTGAATCAAAGCTAATTGAGAAATTGAACAGGAGAATCCAAAGAAAGAAGTGAAGATTTTTATTTAAAAAAATAACCAGTAATCAGCCACGGTCGGGCCACAACCCCAAATGGGAAATGGAACACGCACAATTCCTTGTCCAGCAATGAAATAATACACTTTGTCAAGTTTTTCCAGGCACAATATCAAGCACACTGAGCCTCATCTCTGCAGGCTGTTACAGGGTTCTCCATTTCTCTAATAAGAGGTACCTTAGCGAGCAACTTTCACTGCATCAAGCTTTTGCACCAGCTCCAATTGAATCAATGGTGAAATTGTACAAGGTGTTTGAAAGGCAAGACCTCACATAGTCACAACTCACTTGTTTCCTCTCCTCACCTGAAGATGGATATTGACCTTGCCATTCCAGCATGTGTGGGCATACATGATAATAAACCTTTAATAAACACCATAAGCACCACTTTGATTGAGAGCAAAGTTGGTTCATGTTGGGAGGGAGATGAGAGGAGAAATACTGTAGGAAGTTATTTTGCTCCCAGTCCATTATTAAAAGGTCTAGATAATCTATACAAGCACTATTTGGGCCACTGAAATGCCTTTAATTACAGCTCTCATAATTGGAGTTAGTGCTATAATAAAAGGGCAAAAGCTTGATCTGGTTTGCTTGAAAAAATGAGGGCCCTATTAAAATTTAATTTATAATAGTAAGCTTTATTCTGATAAGGGCATATTTTTTCAGGCTGATTTTATGCAGTGCTGATATGTTTTCAGTAAAGGAATGGCTTTTCCCAGGCTAATGTTGCTGTGATGGGAGCAGAGGAGGTACCACTTTGCTAAATCCGGATATGGGCAGCTGTACATTACGGTCTGGCTCAGTCTCTTCTTTTGCTTTCAAGATGGTTAGTCGGGTAGTGTTTGGACTGTTTCTGCACAGTGCGTAATGCTTGGCTAGGTGCTTTACTAAATTCAGAATAAACATTCAAGTCACAGAATGCTCCCCTGAGTCAGAGAGAGACACTGCTATCACATCTGACCAACTAAAGGAATTTCCAATCTTATTCTACAGTTTCTGCCCCTCTGTTGGAAGTTTATTTTACTGAAAGACATCAACATTAAATTAAAAGAAGCAGCGAGGAAAATCCCTTGTGTCAGAAATGCGTTTGGGGCTAGCTAAATGAGTATGGGAAGGAGGGGGAATTAAAGCTGGTCAGGAAGTTTGTGATAAATAGACTTCATCAAAATGAAACTTTTGTAGTCAAGGGACCATATTTCCAATGTCTGTGCACATTTTTTTACTTAAAAGTATATATATCCAATTTTCCAGTCTTAAAGTGAAAACCGATTAAGAGATTGACCATGCAAAAGCAAAAAGAAAGTGTAAGTGGTGGAAATTGAACTGGAAGTATTAAAGATTATTGAAATATAACTTTTGGTTGATCAAGCCACATCCTTTTCTCCCTCCAAAATACATGCAAACATACAGTCTGTTTAAGCAGAGTTTCAAAGTTCTGAAGTTTGTCTTCCTATCTGGTCAAATATCTGCTCTAAGAAGTCTCTATACCCTCCTATGTTTCTTTAATAAAATAGATTAGCCTTTGTTCTGAAGAAGAGCACTGTAAAGCTAAAGATAATTCTGCTTCAGTGTTATACTTGGGGACTCCCCACCTGCGTCAGCCATGGACAAGGAATATCTGCCGGTTAAATATTGGCTTGAACCACCGAGTCAGCCACGATCGGTATTTAAAACACTGCGATAGATATGGTCTAGAACTATAGAGAAGGCAGAAAACCTCTGCTCAAAGTGCAAGTATATCTCATTGAATCCAATAATATATTTAATAGAATGCCCGCTCACAAAATGAAGCTCTTGAGAAAATTTTATGGTAAACAGAGAGATCTAAAAAAAGACAAAAACCTAAAAGAATAATTGAGCAGAAGGTAAAAAAATAGTTTTGTCACAATGTTAGTCAGAAACTGTGAATTTTAGCTCCTTGAAAATTCAGTTTGGCAAAATTTTTGTTCAAATTAAAGATTTTTATCTGCCAGACCAACAAACATAAGACATCTTAATCATTTATCTGATTCTACACTGCCAGCTTTTAATAGGAGACTGAAGACTTTAGTTACAAATTGTAATGCAAACCCAACATTTTTAGGCAAATAAGTGTATAAAGCGCTCCGCTCGAATGCACAAAAAGCTTTAAGTCTTTTTTCCCATATCCATCAGTATAGTGTTATGTACTGAAAAACCAGGAAGAGCCGACATGAGTGCCTAAGCTAATCTGAATGTGCAAAATAATTAATTCTGCTATTCTGGCCTACCCAAATCCAACAATTCAGCTTTACAAGCACCTGTGCTGAGTCCAGTAGCAATCAACAGAGTAGCTTGCAAGAAGGTACTTTACATAGACCTCTTTAAATTAAACTGCCTTCCACATCTGGTCACTGCACTTACAGCGATGTGTTTTCAATGTAATACTCGATTACAGATTTCCTATGTGAATCTGGGCAAACTGCTGGGGGTTTTGTGTACATTAATTTCCCATCTGTGTAACGGTAACAGGTCTTTTTTTGCTTAAGAAGGGTGTCCTGGGAATATGCAAGTTAAAGGATGAAGCATGCAGGTGCTCTAGCAGAAAAGATTGTGCCAGCAAAACAAAGAGCAAGCAAATTTGAAACTACTCACCGCTCTCTGAATGACTAGCTCTTAATATTCAGGCAAGGGCTGGGAGCCATGAGCCATGCACCGCATTTTCTAATTTGTGCTTTTCTGAGGCTAGGGGAATGAATGTCGTGGTTGACAGGTGCCCACTCAGACAGCTTAGGTTCCTCAGACACAGCCCCTGGGTGTGGCTATGTTTGGTAAAAACACATCAGTGATATCAGTGACATAATCACAGAGGGCAAAGGGCGGTCAGACGTCATCAGGTCACATCAATACCTAGATACCAGAAAAGGAATTTTAGGAAGTGCTCATTTGCTGCAGCAAAAGCAATAATCACAAGCAGAGTTTCCCCGGGAACGTTCTCTGACCTCGACTGCATTATCTATCTGGTGACAGCAACAGCCATTTTGGAGAATCATAAAACCAGACAACAAATACTGTCCTAGTAGAAATATCTACAGTGAAGGTTGTATAAAGGAGATAACTGGGTCACAATCAGCCTGGCCATTTTCAGTGTGTCAGGTTTTGCAGCACCAATCTCTTCACCCGGGAGTCCTGTGTGACTGCCTCTTTTCTTGCCTCGATGCACTGCCCCGGTTTTCCTCCCCTCTGTTGATGGTGCTCGACCTACCTGTCCTGCAAACACTCTTGCATTTACCCTTCCTCAGCCCTCCCTCCTCAGTTGTTCCTTGCTGCCGTGACTTTTTCTCCATTAATCTCCTGAAAAGCAGTCCATGAAGGACGTCAATTGTGTATGCAGCTACAGGGTTTTTTCATTAAATGAAAAAAAAAAAAAAGAAGACTAATTTGACAGGAGCACATATTCACCAATTGTTTTAGTAAATCACTGCTATCCCACTTCCCTCCTTTGTCACTTAGGTTCGGCATTTTACTTTGTCATCTCCACTTGCTGCCATCACATCTGCTTAGGCTGTGAGCTCTTCAGAATAAAAGCCTTGTTTTTCTGTACAGCAAGACACTTATTAAGTGTAAGGTTTTGTAAAATAATGAAGATTTTTCTCAAGTCTCTGTTAATACATTGGTGATTTCAAAGCAGTTCCAAATGGACAGGCAAGCACATAAATGTCTGGCAGAAATTGGTGCTCTCAGCAAGGAGGTCAGGGACTGAAAAGGCCCTAAAGACTAGCCATTTTGATGCATTTGAGAACAGGTAGCATGAAATTGGTTTCATTCTCTTTTAAAGGATTAAAAAAAGCACCCAACAGCAGCCAAACTCTGCTCCCATGGAAGTCAAAAGCTTTGCCATTCACATCAATGCAAACAATTGGACAAATGCCAAGTGCTTTCCAAGGTCCTGTCCCATACACCTGGTTGATATTCAACATATGCGTGTATGTATCTTAATGACTGCACTTCAGCTAGCATTACTAATAAAAACCAAATAAACCTGCAGAAGAGACCAATATTTTTCACTTAATTCTTGTGACGCTTATTTAGTAGCCATGCAATCTTGTAAGCATTGCAGTATTTCCCAGTGTGAAATAAAATAAAAAAAACCCAAACCAAACAAAACCATAAATGAAACATAAAAGCATAAAATAAATGAAACAAGCAAAAATACATTTTTAGCTACTGCTGAAATCAGAATACCAATTCTACATGAGAAGGCATTAGCATTGCAGTAGTACTGTGTGAACTAATTAAACTCACCTTGCTATTTGTTCTGCAGCCCCTCTCTCTGGCGTTTCAAGGACCATATAGATGCTTCTGAGACACATGCCAGAAGGCATGTGGCCGCATGTCCAAACCCAGTCGGTGTTAGCAAACGAATGGCCGTGAACTTGGTACCTGTCCATGTTGTTGAGTTAGCAGGAACACAAGGTCTCACTAGCCCCACACGTTCTCTATGTTTAACACAACAGCAGTTGTCACATCTGGAGAGCAGGCAGCTTTTGCGTTAATGGTAGGCAGAAAATGCCCCAGGGAAGCGGGGGCAACAGTAGCATTGACTGCAGCAGACAGACAGGATGCGTGCTTACTGTGGATGTTACCTACCCGTTTCTTTCTTTCCACTGTTATTTTTACTCTCAAGTTGCTCTTACTTTTGAAGTGAAGCATGACTCACACCGCAGAGTGCTTCAGATGCACCACTTTGTTTTGGGTAACAAAGAAATAAGAGGGCCCTCCCAAGCCCTCTATTGTACCCCCAAATACAGCCCAAGGAAGAAATTTCTGCCTAGCTGATGCACTGCTTAAGGGGCACCACTGGATATTGAAATATGGAGAACTAAGGCAAAACGGTGAGAGGGATTTGGGTGGCAGAGTTTAAAACAAGGTGGTGGAGGTGTGGGGAGACAATCCCATCCCAGCTGGTACTGATGTCCTGTAGTCAAACAGTGTCTGCCAAATTGATAAGGTCTGCCTTTCCAAGAGCGTCCTAAATTGTAGGCCACTTTAAAAGATACTTCAAGCTAGATACCCAAACGTTTTTGAAAATATGAGCTGTCAGCATGAGAGGGCAGAAGCAGGCGGGCAGGACAGGTGCGCTGGCAGTTGGTGGGTAGGTAGAAAACCCACCACCAGGGCAGAGGAAGACATTTTCTGACCATAAAAAAACCCCACAAACCAATAAACAAAGCATCCCCCTCAAATGTCAGCTCTGCAGGACAGGGCTGTTCTTTGCTTTGTAGCAAGTGCCAATGCAGGATCTAAAACGGTGCTTTGTGATTATTTTCCCTTTCCCTAGCCTAAGCTTTCAGGTAGCTGTGGTTTAACACTGCGTCTTGTGCCTCCTGCGAAGATGCAGATATTTTTCTCTGACAGCACCTGCTGGGAGAACATGACATACTCTCAGCTAATCTTTTCTAACAGAGAGAAAATGACCTCTTGTGTAAAAGGTTTTCCCAGATTTATACCTCAGTTTACCCAGCAGGACAAATACGATTTCCAGAAAAAAATCTAAAAACTAGTTCAAACTAAGAAACAACACCAGCTCAGATCCTTACCCACTCAGCAGGAGTCAATGCAGGAAGTCTACAGAGGCTTTTGGTGAAGGCTCAATGAGATATTTCTACTGTAACCTGTTAAATTTTTAAGTAGTGCAAGTAAGTGTGATAGTACAGAGCCACGGGGCCTGGCACTCCTGTTAGCTTGCTACGAAAGTTTAAATTTGCCAACTATTTTTAGGACATGAGTGAAGTTATTCTGCCAGGAATTAACTACAGCGTCAAGGACTAAGTTTGAATGGAAAGGGCTCACTATAAAACACCAGCCTCACCCAGAAACAGATGAAAATTACACTGAGCTTTCTGATGCTTAATCAGCTCATTTTTTCCGCATGCAGACATCAATCAATTTATACTTAAGAATCAGGATTTTATGAAAAGTGGAAAGAGTCAAGTAAGGTGTATAACCAGGTTGCAGTACCTAATTTTCAAAATTATTTCAAGACCTTTATTTTTTTGTGGTGAAGCAACTGCTGAGGCAGGAGGAGGTTTCTTGTCTTCTCCCCCAGTGACAGTATGCCACAGTGATACCCTCCTCCCTGGCAGAGCTGGCAGGATTTGCTAGGCAGCACGGCACAGCTCCAGGTGCTGCTAGCCCTGCAGGTGAGCTGCTGCCCATCCCTTCCACTCCTGCCCTACTCCTTGCTGCTGGCTACCCTTCACGCTCTGCTCCTCCTTCCTCTGCTAGCCAATCTGGCCAGCTATTTCTCTCATCTCTTTGTCTTCTTGGCCTTTTTCTTTCTGAAATATCTATTAAAACTAACAAAGCATATGCAAAATAAATGTTTTAGGCCTGCTCGGTGCCTGCTTTAAAGTATCTCTCTTCCTCTCAATCTGATGTTCAAAAAAAACTTGTCATCTTATTGGACTCCTCTCTCCCCAGTGTAGCCCTCGGTCTCCAGGCTTACAGAAGGCATTGCTTTCAAATAAGTTTTTTTACATGATTTCTAAGCTATCCAAAAGGGAGTAATCCTGCCTTGACTCACAGCTCCACTGAGCTTAATGGACCCCTTAGCCTATTAATGGGTTCATCTTTAGACCTCTTCCTAATCTTTCCACTCCTTTTGTCCTGGCCTTCCTACTATTTAATTTCAACTCCTTGGTCAGTCTTATTTTTTAGAAAATCATTAATTTGCATTCCAACAGACTAGTTTTCACTTTCAAAAGTATCTATGGGCAGTCAGAAGAACCACAGACCACGACAGTCTGTGAAAATGATATCGGCTGTGGAGCATAGCACTTCGCAGCCTACAGCCACACGTGGCCGTGCATGGGAAGAAAAATGGGGCAAGGGGACAATGGCCATGAACATGTAATTTGCAGAAGCTTAATGGGGCATAGAGTTAAAAGGCAGTTTGTTTTTTGCTTTTTTTCCTCTTTATAATAATGTCCCTTAATTGCTTCGCTTCCTGAAAGTCTTAAGGCAGACTGGTATCCCAGGGAAACACATCAGTGAAGGGAAGACAAAGACTGGGCCAGCTAAAACTGGAAAGCTTTCCTTCAGATCCCCCAAAGCAGTTCCAAGTCTGCTGGGGAAGGAGTAGCCAAGGAGAGTTTTGCAGCTGTCCTTACTAGTGAAGTAGAAGTAATGAAGTAGAAATCCACAATAAATTAAAAAGAAATAAAAAGAGACTTAATTTTAGGAATTGTTAATTCCTAATTTTTCTAGTGATGGTAAGGCATTTTCTGGGAGGCTGAGAATTGTTAAGCTGTATGCGTGGTCACCACTTATAAAAACTACCAACCCCCTCTCTGTTTTTCCAGTTTTCCTCAAATTAGGAACCTACAAATATTTCAACTTCCTCTGGATGCTTGGGATTGCCCAGGTGCAGCATACAAAACTCCTCACGCTAGACTCAGATGAAGAGACATCACACACAAAGTACATACAGGCTTGCAAACTTGGACAGTATCGGTCTATGAAACTGAGTACAGACTAATTTTTTTCATTGATTACCCTTTATATTATTGCAGGTTTTAATGCTCCCAAGTGCTAAGGGAACATAAAACTAGCATCTTAAATTATTGCCTTATATGTGGAGACAGAACCTCACAGTCTGCTTCTGGGGTATGCTTTCATAATCAGCTAAGGAATTTCTTTTCTTCAGAATTAGAAAATGGAAGTTTAATAATTTGGCTAGCCCAAAATACAAAATAGCTTAAGAATTAACAATGCATTAAAAAAAACTCTCCCAAAGTTTTCAAAAACAATGAGTTCTTATTAAAACATGTTTTTGAACATTTGTACATATCACAGTTAGCCACAAAAGGCTTGGGCCAGACATTTTTTTTTCCTTTACTGTTCCCTCTTTTCACTCTCGTGATGCTGATGGGCCAAATCATGAGCAGATCTTCACTGCCCGCCCCACCCCAATAGCTCTGCTGTTTTAAGATGTTACTGTTTCCTCCCTTACGCTGCTTTTTACCGCTCCGTCACCAAAGCTGGCCTAAGAAAACCCAAGAGACCTCAGCCACCCAAGCGCAGAGCCCTGCTCCTCTTCTCCCACCAGCTCTTTGGCACTGAGCCACCAAGCTTTGGCCACAGACCCTGCTGAGGGGACATCAGCCTCTGGCACAGGGTGGTACCACGCACCTGCGGAAACCCACCTTTCCCACTGCTGCAGATGCTTTGGCAGCACGCAGCTTCCCTTGGGTCTAGGCAAGATGAGGTATTCAGAGACAGGGAAGCTGTCAGCTGGCTGTCAGAGACCACTGCACATTATCTTCAGCGTTTTAATTAGTTGTTCACTATAAGGGCACAATCCTTTCTCAGTGTAATTACCCAGTGGCAAATATTCTGCCTAGGAAGTTTCTTTCCTAGTGAACTCCTGTGCTAAAGATTCCAGTAAACTCAAGTTCCTCCCTGAAATTTGGAAAGTCCCGTTCTTCACCTGAGAACAACTGAATTTCACAGGGAAAATCAAAGGGATGTGAAACAACCTGAGACCACGAGTAAAAAAATAAAAAATTATGACACATGCATGCCTTTTTCCCATTTCTCTAATCCACTTGCAACCCTTAACCCATTTACCTTTATTATGCTTACTGTGTATTTGAACTGCAAAGGATACACAGCTCTTTTTGATGTTCTTATTCGTATGCCATTTGTGCTAAAAACCTAGGCAGTTGGGGTTTTTTTGCTTCTCACAGAGATATCAGTTTCCCAATTCTTTTGAGTGGCAAAATTTCCATTTGTTTTGATCATTTGGGCTTTAATATAAAAGAATCACGTTAATTCCAGGTGGATTTTACTTGTTTTACACCTTTCAGTCCCAAACTCAGTGGGTTTTTTTGTCTTCTTGTTTAAGCCACACTTGGATTTTCTATTTCACTGTGGAAATAGTGAAATATTTTGAAATTTAATATATTGAAATTTAATAAGTCATTGTAAACTAGCATTTGCCTTTTGTTTTTCAGAAGCCTATGTGGAATTGCCTAGTTAGTTAAACTTTGTTTAGTCTGTTTCTGAATTAGGAAGAGGCAGATGTCAACAACTGGATGAATCAGTCTTAGATTGCTCCATACGGCGTTACATAGGGAGTAGGATTTCTCCCCTGAATAGTATGTTGGTTTGGGCGCGCTCCAAGACAACAGAAGGGCCAGCATCATGGCTTACCCTGTTATACTGCAACACCACGGCTCTGCTAACATGAGTTTCTCTATGACGGTAGATGAGCTGTCTAAAGCATAGCTTTTCATCAACACTTATTAATTTGAGGTAATCCATTGTCTGGATACCTCAAGGTTTGATATTTAAAACTGTTGAGGATGTCAAAGTCCTGCTGACATTAAAGATGAATCTACTTTGAACAAACATGGTACTACACAAGAGTAAAACACCCCGAGAACTCATTTTCTAAGTGTCTCAAATTTGGTACCTGAAATAAGTGGAAACTGGTGACTCCATACAGTGCCTTAGCTATATGTCTGTAAAACAGGAGAGACTGCACCCACAGCATGGGACTGCTGCTTCAGGAAAAAGAGTGAAGGGACCACTCGGGCATTTGCATGGAAAGCCATACTGCAGAGAGAGCACCTAACTGTTTTCTTAATCTTAATAACGAGCAACAAAATAGTGCAAACGGCAAAGAAGTTATTTGCACTCTGGACTCTACACTAGGTCTGTCAAAAAGAAGGACTTTTTGGCACGATCTATTAAAGCACCAACAGCTCTTAAGGTGAGGTGGAAAGTTCAGCCTCCACAGAGGGCAATTGTTCTTTGTCACCAGAGAGGTCAGAAGGAAAAATTGTCACTCAGCTGAAAATT
The DNA here is from genome assembly GCF_000690835.1 of Fulmarus glacialis. Taxonomy (NCBI): domain Eukaryota; kingdom Metazoa; phylum Chordata; class Aves; order Procellariiformes; family Procellariidae; genus Fulmarus; species Fulmarus glacialis. The sequence goes on from NW_009212449.1 coordinate 73,924, forward strand.
TAAGCTGAACTAGAATCATACCACCAGAAAGACTGTTTGCACAGTTCTGCTTTTGTAGTTACTGTCTTTTAATATTTGGGTGAGAGAGTATTAATGTGCCATGGTATACAGGAGCCCTCTCCAATTTATCCACTTGACTTCTCACATCTTTTCTTCCCATCTGAACTCTTGTAATGTTCTTAATCAAAGGTCACAGGAGACACTGATACACAGGCAAACCTTATATATGGCAAGGCAAGGTCACCACACCTGATAAATCCAGGCCCTCTCTAACACTTCAGAATCTCTCAGAAGAGAGAGGCTGGACTTGGGGATGTTCTCAATTGTTTTCAAGCAAATTCTTATATCTATATATATTCACAACCCTTTATATATATATATACACTTATATAAATGTATACATATATATTTACACACACATATATATTTGCACATTTTGATTCAGTAGGTTCTAGGAAGACCACAACTACTTCCCAGTTCATTTTTTCAAGTAATTAAAAGCCAGCATTGAAAAGTAAAAAAATAAAATTAATGCTTCCTATTTTCAATACAAATGAAAAAAATCCCTCCCTTTTACATTGCAAAACTGAATAATTCATTTTTAAAACAAAAAAACTTTTCAAGTGTGTTTTGAAATGTTCATGGGAAAGACATCATATTTCATTCTGCCCTAGCTTTTGCTGTCTTGCTCAGTATGACAAAAGTCACCAGCAAAAGAACAGGAATAAAATGATGTCTCTTGGAAGATAAATCCTCTCGCATCATTGCTGTGAGCCATCTGCCATGCATTTTTAAGCATCTTGCCCCTAACATCAGTATTACGTGGCTGCAGGAAGCATCTTTCAGGAAGCACTCAGCATCCCGGGATTTTATCAACAGATTGGATTGACTTCTGGAAAATACCACTCTAACAGCCCCTTGCTGGGGTGAATCTAGAGACAATGGCTATGCATTTTGAAAAAGGGTCACGGAGGGGTGTGTTTTTTCGCAATGGTGCTGACTATGGCCTTCAATTATGTTTAGCATGTGAATATGTTACAGTTACTAGCTGAGGGTTTAAAAATAATTTTAACCTTAAGGGAAGTATTTAACTGATAGAGAAAATGAGGCACAGAAAAGGTCAAAGAATCCCTCCAGCTTGCCTACCTGTCTCTGGCAGACCTGCAGAAAGGGAATAAGGCACACAGGACTGTTTCCTTCACTCCCATGAATGGCACGGTTCAGTATATTACTTCCTTCAGCCTCCACTGCACTGTTCCTTGGAAAGAATCACATGATGCTCCCAAAAGCTGGGGATGCTCTTAATGACATTGCCAGTATAATGAGAGTGGGCTACTACTAAAAAAAACACACTACCAAAACCTCTTACAAATGGTAAAACAAAATTCTGTCCAGTGAAACAAATAAATAATGGGGAAAATAAGCCATTTCAGATCAAAATTCTGACAACGCCATGCCAACAAGAAAAAGAATAGAAAGCTTAAGAATATGCAGTAACCTTTTGAGTCTTTGGATCTTCTCTACATATCCCATCATGCTTATCATGCACAGCTCCCCTACTGCAGCCATTCTCATTAAAGGTAAGCTGCTTTTTTTTTTTTTTTTTTTTTTAAGGCATTTCTGGTATATTTATTGCAGAGAATTATATTTATTTTTCTGTGCAACACACTCTGTTTTGCCTGTGTCCCCTGTTGCTTTCCTCATGCCTCTTTTTTCCTCACATTTGTTCTTTTATTCCCTTTTCCATCCCTTGGTTTTGGGCTTGTTCTGGTTTGAATTACAAATAAATGACAAATTCTATTCAGTGTTGTCATAAAAAATGTTTCGTCTTGTATTCTGAAGTGGTGACCCCATTGTAGCTCTTTTCAGATCTAAATGGTGAATTTCTTCCAATTTGAACTGCTATCTCACATGGGTCCTTTAGTAACATGATATTAGAGCAGAAAAGACATCAAGATCCACTGCAGAATGTAGAAAAGACCATAACCCTACAAAGCGAGTTTTTCAATTTCCTTTGACTATGTGTGATTTTGGGGACACTTCTTTCTTCGCAGGAGTGCCTAGTGTTGCATAGGGTCTTGCTTCATGCAAAAAAGCACTTCCCAGTAACACATAAGAATTTACCATCGCCTCCTCAAAACAAATGACAAAACTCCAGCTGATATTGACTGCAATAGCAGGAGAATAAGATTTTGATACTTACACATACAGATGCATATATAGAGACACAAAATATGTAATCATATTAAGAAGCACATAAAGTATATTATAAAGCTCTGACATGTTCACAACTGAGCTGCTGAGTTCATTTGCACCCTGTCAAAGAAAAATACTGTTTCATAAGCACATGCAAAGGTTCATGCAGAGGGACATTTGATCCTGGGACGATATCTCTCTAAGACACAAGGGGTTTACTTCCTTCTTTTCCACAGTTGCCCCCGTTTCCAGGAAAAAAAAAGTTTTTATTCAGAAGGATAACCTGTCCATGCTATATTCTATCCCATTGGTAAATCATCTACCTTCTGAGCATAAGGGAGTTTTCACTCTCTCCTGGCTCTAGCACCTCTGTTTTCTAAGGTAGCTGCTACTACTTCAGGAGGGTGCTCTTTGTCTATTTAAAATTTACTTGTTTACTCTTTAAAAAACTCTTGCTCAGAAAAGGTTGAATTATGTAGTTTCTTTTTTTGCTCCTGTTAATTTTCTTATAAACAAAATCTCTATCCTCCATACAATACAAAGCCATTTAAACACTGAATAAGCATCATTCTTAATATTGTCTGAAAGCCCAGCGGAGTTATTAGGTCAAAGTGACCACACAGCAGTTGATTTCCAGCTGCCCAGGTTAAAATCCACTGGGGAAATGGTTTCCCTGGAGACCCATCTTAGCCTTCCAGTACCACAGCAATCATGCCCAAATTATCCGAGCTTTCTCTGCAAACACTAGCTTTTGCCCCAAGAAGACAGTGACCTGGCTGACCCTTCTCTGTTCCAGCCTAGATCACAAGAACAGGCACACTGGAAAACCCACATTCTCGGGCTAGAAATAAGGGAATTGGTCAGCGTGCAACAATCTTATCAGTTCCCTCCCCCTTTGACAATGAAGAAGGCATATTAGTCAGTGGCTGAAATACACACAACCTTCATAAAATGTTTTGTTTTCAGTCAAGTTTACAATACCTGACTACCTGCACTGGAAATCAGTGGGTGAAAAAGCATTGTTGAGTTTCTTGTTTGCTCTCATTTAGTGACACTGCTGGGAGGTGACAGAGCTAATACAGTTCAGGGAAACCTGTTTTCAGCATGCAGAACTGAAAATTGTCACAAGCAAGTCACAAAGTTTGACACCAACATTGGCCTATATTCAATAACTGATGTGAAATTCACAGTTTCTGTCTTGGACAAATTCATTGGGGGGTGGGGGAAAGAAGAAGAAGAAAGGAAAAGGAGAGGAAGAAACAAAATGCTTAATTTTGTCACAAGCTTACTCTTGCTACAGCAAACAGAAAAATCTCCAAGTGTTTCTGTTATCTGTAACTAGCTTTCAGAGTAAAATCCATCATGACATTTCCCATGTTCAAAAGTCAGCAGTGACTGACACACAGGCAAGTCACAATGAGCCAGTGTCTGTTACCTGTTCTTAAGATTGGCGAAATAAGTGCTTTGCAGGGAACAGTAAGAAGATCTAAACATAAACATAAGTCTAGGGCCCCAGATAAATGAGATTAATTCTGTGTGTGAATATATGTGTGTATGTGTGAGAGAGATAACACCTTCCTCCACCCCAAGTTACTTCCTGATCTACGTAGTATTGATTCATATAGTGTAAATACTTACATCTGTTGCTTTGCGATGCAGAGATGTTGACTGTCATTCAAAACCTCATTAAGCAGCCAGTAGACATCTCCATTGCAAGGAACAAGTAATGACATCAAGAAAATCTGATAACTTGTCAAAGAAAAAACATAAAAGACATGCAAGAACAGTGGCCTTCTTTACTTCTCCGTGATGGAGCATGACTCATGTGCTCCTTCACCCATTCTTTCACACACACACATGCCTTTGTACTCTCGAAGGGAAAGGGCAACACGGGGCAGAAGGAAATACCTGAAGAAACAAACCAGATAAAAGAGAAAAGACATGGTAGCATGAGTGTATCTGTGTTAATGTATGCATTTTTAATTAGCTAGTAGTAAGCTCTGAAATCCAAAGCCTGAGCTGACAGTGTGTGTTTATGAACACACAAATAATACCTGCTGTCAGACAAAGTTGCATTGCAGAAGATGGTGGCAACCAGAGTCTTTTGGAAACAATTAACTGTGGGAGGTGGAAATGTTATGTAAAAAGAAAAACAATATAGGGCAATAGTTTCCGCACCCAACCAAAAACTCATGTCAGGTGTTCTGGCAATGAATACTACAGTGATGTAATTTCCAATGTAAATTACCGTTTATATACACAAAGAAAAAAAGAAAAAAAAGTTCAAGCTTTCATATCTGCTGTATCTTTTGCATGTGTCTTCTCTGTGCGTGTGTATATGGATATAAATATATGTGTGTATGCATTACATGCATCCGATAAAATGTGAATAACTCAAATATGCATAAAATTCAGCTAGAAAAAAACTCTTCCACAGTGCTGATATCACGCACGAGTGAAGGCATCCGCTTCTTGCAGCCTACAGAGAACAGAGTAAAATCCAGAAGGGACAAAAGAAGTTACAGGTGAGGAAACTAGTATGGCTGTGCATAGCACTTGTGTGACACAAGGCCCATGTGCCCATGGCTGAGACCAGTATCAGTGTTTCAAAATGCATCTGTAAAACAGCTCAGACAAAACCTCCGTACATGGTGGCTAGGGCAGCCAGAGGAGCTGAGCCAGCAACAGCGTTGTTCTGTCGGAGGCTGAGCTAGTACAACTGTATTCCCAGTGTGGGAAAGGCCTCAAGGTCTTTGTAACTCTCTGATTAGATTTTTAGTGGCTTAACAGATTTCATTGTTTCAGACAAACATCAGTGAGTGTCTCACGCTGTTTTCATTCCTGGTGTTCTCTAATTAACTCATTGAGATTTTTCTGAAGAAGAAAAAAAATCCTCTTGGAATGCATCTTAAAAAAACCTGATTAACTTCTCTTCTGTTCCAAGGTAGTAAGCAACTCTGATGCTCACAGAAGGCTGCAACCTTCAAGACAAGGAGATGACTCCCACCTTCTGTATATGCAAAGCTGGATGCCTGAGCATGCAATATCCTCTCCTTCCTCCTTTTAACTGAATGCCTCTGACAATATTTTCACAGAATAGGCTAAATTAGAATTACTGTGAAATCTGATGTTGACTTGTTTTATTTGTGAAAAGGGTTTTCTTGATTTGAAATATGAAGACAAAAGAAGTTCTTTGAAACAGAACTGCTCTCTAAATCTACACATCAGTAAATTTGCCTGACTCACTGTAAACAAGGTCTCTGTTTATCAGTTCACCAGCTCTTGAAAAGGCTATGGTACAGCTCTTAGCAAAACCTGTGAAGAGTCCCACTGGAAAGGTAACATCCTATTAGTCCAACTGATACAGCTGGGGAAAACCAGGCAAACTTGGAGCCTGATTTCCTTCTTCTGTAGCACTGCTTTTATACATTAGAAACTAATGTGTACCATTCCTCCACAGTCTGTAATCTTTAAAACATGTCTAAGCCATAACAGAAGTACAAAGCTGTCAAGATGTAGGGCTATTGCTCAGAAGCATCACAGGGAGTTTTCAGGGCTGTTCTAACCAAACCTTATTACTGAAAAGATGCTCTAAAAGTCATCATTCAAGTGTGACAGTGTGCCTCCCTGTCAGGGACAAGAGAGCAAAGGTTAAGGGAAAGACTTGGAGAAATTGTAAATCCTCAAAAAGCAGGAGAGAGGAAGATGCAGAAAAGAGACAACCGGTTATAGCATGGCCAGTCACCTATACATTGCTGATAAACAAAATCTGTCTTGCTTGCCTCATTCAGACTTGAAAACCCAGACTAGGTAACTGCTAACAGCCAAAGCAATGCCCATTGTGCCTCTCTTAATGGTTTCTTTATAATGCTTATAGACTGGGAACCCCTAAAATTTGAACCTGCCACAACCTCCATAAGTGTATCTGAAATTACTTAATAGCCAGTTTTTACAATACAGCTGAGGAGATTTAACTGCAACCTCTCCTTGAAATGGAATAGCTTACTTTTCTTGCAGTGACCCAAACACATATTAAGCAGAAGACTATTTCATTTGTTTTCAGTAGGGTTAATTTTCTGCTGCTTTAACTCCTTGAACTATCTTCCCAAGTGCCAGGCCACCATTAGTGCCAGCATAAGGGAAGAAACAGGAGTGTCTGGTAGAGGTGAGAATGAGTCTGTTTCTTCAGAAGAGCCCCTAGCTCAGCAGCACTGTACAACTGCACTATCACATTCCTCTTGGGCTCGCCAGAGCTGATACGGGTGCATTCAGCCATCCACCCAAGCACAACAGCTCTGTGTCCAGGGTAGCTGTCTTCGTTTTCAAGGCGGCAATTCTGTATTGCCGAACCAAGTCCCTTCTCCTCCTGCCTCCCTGCCCGCCCCGCCCCCACGCATGTACGTGCTGGGGAGAGGCTCGGCCCCAAGTTCCACAATTTGTCAGGAAAAATGAAACTGAAATGCACAGAGCTAAGGGAATAGAAACTTTAATGTTTCTTCTTGTAATGAACTGCCACGCTGAACGTATTGGGAATGCAGGCCAAGACTTCTTTTTTTTTTTTTAATTGACTAATGGGAACCTTTTATGACTTGAAGGCCAGTGCATTACTGTTTTGGTTTTGTAGCTAGGCACCTAAATAAGAAGGGACATTAGAAATACAGCTTTGGCAAGGACAATCGTATGATTTCAGATTGCTCCCTGCTGCCAAAATGTACACTTGACTCACATTTGCAATGAAACAGTTAATATAGTTGTAGGGCCCTGATCTAGTCTGAGGCTTTGTTTTACAGGGCTTATCTGTGCTACATCCATTTATACTAGAACCCCCAAAATGTGCTTCCTATTGCACACTGTACCTCACTCGTCCATTTATACTAGAATCCCCAAAACGTGCTTCCTATTGCACACTGTACCTCACTCTGGCAAGTTATTAATAAAGGTATTCAGTGTTTTAACCCTGAGTGACCAAATCCAATTTTATGCCCTGAACAGAATATTTCTCTGAAACGATTCAAACAAAATGAAAGTTATTTAGCCTAAGGCTGAGAAGCAACAAGAGAATTAGCATGCATGTCACTGTGTTCAAATCCCTACAAAAGTTAACATATCTATTTGCAAGTATAATTCCAGACTGTCCAGGGAGATGGCAGACAGGCAGGTGCAGGCTAGCCTGAGAGGGAAGCTGCTCTAAGGCAGCACATGTAACATGAACAGAATGAATCTCTCCTCTTCCCTGGAAAGATTTTAAGGACATGCTTTAATGAATCGTTTGACACAAACCTGAGTATATTGAAGAAGAGAGGCAACAGAAGGCAAGCAAAGTGTTAGCCTGTGCATCTTCTCCAAGTCTTCTGTTTGCCAAGGCAGCAATAGCCTCGTTGTCCCCTCTGGAAAAACGAGGCACTGAAAATTCACATTACAAAGCAATGAAAGAAGTGCCCTTACTATAATAATTCAGGGAAAACACTGATGGTACTGGAATTGACTAGCAAGGAACAGCTTTTGTAGCTGGCTAAATGCAGGAGGGAGGCTTGACAGAGGCCATTTTGGCAGAAAAACTAGATATTACGTTCAGCGTATTCTAAACAAGTACTTGGCATGCAGAATGAACTCAGTTGAATGTATTCAAGAAGCAACAAGCTGTGAAATGTGTATTTAGCTTAGTAGATTGGCAATAGCAGCTTTAGGCAAAGAAAGGACCACCTAGCTTCTCTGGGGTGTTTCTCCTGTTTGGAGATCTTACTTACTGCGGTTTGTCACAGACAGTTTATATACAGTTGATAGTTTCTTTTTCTGTAATTTGCCCATTAGTAAAGGCAGGACTGATTTTCCAGTGAAACATTTATATTACTTAGAAATTAACTAGCTTGGTAAATCTCATTAAAAATTGTCACTGCAGAACATGGTATGTTTCTGCTTGGTCATCTATCTAACATTGGTTTTTACCCCTGAGAAAGTTAAGGCTATGGCCATGGTGGTTAAAAGGTGTCTCTGCTGTCCCTAGCACATAATCTCTGAAGATCTGGGAGCCAAGTATAAAGAATGCTTTACATGCTGACTGCTTGTAGTGAAACATGACTCTAAGGAAGAGACAATTACAGATCCTGTTGCGTTTCTCCAGCAATCTGATTTGTTTGGCTAACAGTAGCTAATGGAACAAATTGTACATGAGAACAAGTATTAGCTCCAGGCTATGGCTTACAAGAAAGCTGACTATAGATATACACTGGTACGAGACTCTAGGAGCTCACACCCATACGACATACAGCCCCTACAACAGAATAACGCCGGGGGCTGCTGCATGGACCTTTTTTTAGCATGGAAGTATATGTTGTGAAGGCAACTTGATTCATGGAAATGAACCGATACAGGGATGCATTTTCTCCAGGATTAATCCTTATTGCTTCCCTTATCCATGTGGTTAGAATAACACATTTATTTCACCACTTTTCTACTCCTTTTCTACTCCTTTTTACATAAAAGCAGATGCAGGTTTGGGGCTGGTTCTGTTTTGTTGTGTTTGTTTGTTTTTTTTTTTTTTCAAAATCTCTATCCAACATATTCATAGCATAAGTTTGAGTAAATTATACTATCAAAACAATGAATGAAACAAGTATTTCTTATTTAATGGTAACCTTTTTTGAAAATATAGTTCTGGAAATTTTTTGGTTTTTTTGTTTATGTGAAGGAGGTAAATCTTCTTCTTCAAACTTTTCCCTCAAATTCTCCAATGCTATCATCAGGTGCATTTCTTCTAGAGCTATCTATTGATCTCAAATGATTGGGGGCTGAAATCACTAGATTAGCTAGACTACAGGAACTGGCTACATATCTGTTTTAGGGGTAGATATTCTTCTTAAAGATAATATATAACTCTTGCCTACTGATAAGCAAGAATGTTGTATTTAAAATTTACAGTCATTGAAATACAAATTTTGGACGTACTGTAACAAACTTGTAAACAGATTTGTTGTTTTAAATTACAATTTGTTTCCAAGAGGGGTTGTTTTGTTTGTTTGTTTTTTATCTATTGAGGAAGCAAAGTTATTTTATAAAATGTAAAAGTCACACGAAGTTGCACAAGCTTGAGCTGTGGATTGGATGGCTTTCTAATTGTCCCTTCGCACAGTGTTTTCTACAAGTTGTTTTTACTCAACATCATCTCCATTCCCGCAACAAAACTTGGAAATACGGGCATAAAATCTGATATTTAAAAAACAAAACAAAACAAAACATCATTGGGATCCTTTGCATTTGCTAACTAGCTTTTTGGGTTTTTTTAAAGGCAATAACTTCTTCAAGTCCTAAGACGTATCTGTGTGGCCACTTGCTTTAAACATATGCCACAATTTCTCAACTCACTTTGTGACTCTGACACCTGAAGTTTAAGAAGAATACCTACTATTGAAAAATATGTAATACAGTCCTGGGCTAGCAGTGACTGATTAAAATCAGCCATGAATTCTAATGAATTTCAGGTGACAGGTACCTATATTTAATGCTGAGACACTTATTCAGCAGTACTTAGCAATATGAATCTGAGGTCTGGATCAAATTGCCATTCTTTCATACCCCCAAAATTTAACATCCAAATCTCATTTGGCTTCCTCTGATAAATATCTGGCTTCTTAATATGTAAATTAGGTCTATTATAAACTTCCTGACCTGCCCTACTACTAAATGCTTAGCACAGTTTATTCTGTCCTTGAACAATATGAGTTGTTTACTCATTTGTTCTTTGTTTAGCAGGCTGATTACTACAAGTGGATCCATACGACAGCCAACAAGACGAACCAAAACAGGCACCATTAAAAATCAGTGCTGTTTGCAGATTTCTGATGGCGGTACAAAAGAATGCTTGCATTCAGGCAACAGGCACCATCTTACCACTTAAAATGCAATATATTAAGTACAAAAGCAGAACACAAACCCCACAAAATATTCAGCACAGTGCTTCTTCCCAGGAATTCACTGGACCCCAGTACTATTGACATGCCATTTCATTAAATCGAGTTATTTAGCACTCACGGCAGGTTAAGTGAGAACAAAGTGCAAAAGTAGTCTGCTAACAAAAACCCCATTCACTCCATTGAGCAGAAGTTCAGCTCTTTTGTTTGAAATAGCTCAAATACAATACTCAACCAAAAAGCAAAACCAGACTTGACTACCTTAAACAGCTGATGCATTACTGAAAATTGTCGTGTTAAAGTCCTGCATAACCCGAGCCGATGGCCAAACTCACCCATGGTGCAATTCCTTTGACTTCAATGGAGTTGTGCTGGCAACCACCTCAGCTGTACTTGGCCCAGTGCCATTATTTGTGCAAGACTGTGCTGTGTGTCTTCTCTTGATAAATGCCAGCACTGTAGAACTCTCAAAAATAAAGAAAAAAACATTCTTCAGTAATCACAAGACGACGAGAAACACAGACACACAAACTGGGCACAGCAGATAAACAGAAATTTACAGCTGTGCTATATACAAGCACTTAGCAGAAGTCTCTTCTCGTATTTTAAAGAAAAATTTAAACGTCATAAATAGCATGAGCTTCTTTCTAGTAAATGGACTACAATTTGAATCTTTCATGTCTGCTTTGAGTCATAATTTTTCAATTAAAAATACAAGAGGGGGGAGACAGAGACTGACTGACTTCATACATAGCGTCCCTGTCCCTGACTTTAACAGACTTCAGGGGATGTAGGACTTGCAAACATACTGTTACAGCTTTAAATTTTGAAATATTTACCATTGCTACATTAGGTATTGAGTAGAGCAAAAGTTTCAAGGCTCAGAGAAGTATGATTAGCAATTTACTTTCAGGTAACATGCCCATCAATTACAGTTACTAAGGGCTTTAGAAAGCCTTTAAATATAAACGTGAAGGATCTAACCTACTATTTTATTCAACTGGTGTAAATGATCTCCATACACTTGTAAGGCAGTAGAAGGTATTAAACAGCACTTACAAAACAGACTGTGGCACCTGTAACCCAGAAGCTGACCAATGTGAAAGGCACGCTGTGTCGGCACACAGCCTGGCTGAGGAGCTGTAAATGCAAATTCCTCCAGTAGCTCCATAAAGTCAGCAACTTCCAGTTACTATATGTTGGAGCTTTTTTTAAACAAATCAGTCTGGTGTGTATATGTATGCATATGTTTGTATATATGTAAGATCAATTTACCTTTTTCCCCACATTTATTTGAACAATAATAATTTGTAAAAACTAGGTATCAGCTGGAATCAATGGATGCATACTTACACGTCATTCTTTTGTCTGCCTAAAGACAATGGTTAACCTTGTACATTCGCATATGCAATGAAACTGTCATACCTTCCTGACATGGTCACCTGCTCATTGTGATAAATAAAAATATGCAAGGGCTGTTTTTTTAAAATAAAATTTAAAAAAAAGCCCGAAGAGCACGTAACTAGCTATATACTCAGTATTGCTTAATAACTCATAGATCAGCAGTCTGCTAAAAAAAAGTTGTCACAGTAAGTTAAGAAGAACACAGATTCTATGAGAATATATGAAGGCACATTTCAAACAAGGAACAAGAAGGGCTTAAAGCAAATATTTACTGAAATCTGGTGCCACTAAATAGCTTTATTGCCTCAAGCAGCCTATTTAACTGCTGCCTCAGCTTACCCATTTGCAAGGTTATCTAGTCTAGCCCCCTGCTCAGAACAGGACCTACTTTGAAGACCTCAGATCCAACTTCAGAATTAAATCAGGCTGCTCAGGGCCGTACCCAGTCAAGCTTCAATTATCTCCAATGGTAGAGATTCCTCAGCTTCTCCGAGCAACCTGCTCCAATTCTTTATGAACATTTATTTTCCCCAATTCCAAATGGGAATTCCCTTCTTTGCAGCTTGTGTCTGTTCCCCCTCATCCTGTCACCGTGCCCCTCTGAAGAGGGTCTGGCTCTGTCTCCCCTATGTCCTCCCAGCAGACAGCAGTAAGGGCTCCCTCCCTTCAGCCTTCCCTTCTCCTCATACACCCTGTGCTCCAGCCCTGACCAGCACGGTGGCCCACTGCTGGGCTCCATGCACTACCTCAGCCTCTGTCTTGTACTGAGCAGCCCCAAACTGGGCACAGTGTTCCAGATGTGATCTCACCAGTGCCAAATAGAGGGGAAGGATCTCTGCCCTCAGCCTGCTGGCTGCACTCCTGCTAACAGCCCAGGACATGGTTGGCCTTCCCTGCTGTAAAGACACACCACCGACTCATGTTCAAATTGCTGTGCTCCAGTCCAGCCGCAGGACGGGCCACTCGCCACTGCTGAACTCCCCGGAGGTTGCTGCCGGCCTGTTTGTCCAGCCTGTTGAGGTCCCTCTGAAGGGCACCCCTGCCCTCCAACACATTGACCACTCCCTCCAATCTACTATCGTCTGTAAATTTCCTAACCGTGTCCTCTCTGCCATCACCCAGGTTGTTAACGGAAATATTAAACAGTACTGGCCCCTGGGTCAGGGGGCAGGAGAAGCAGGGCTGCTCCACAAGGAAAGATGTGCCAGGAGTGGAGGGTGGCCACAACGCGGGCAGGGCGCAGGCCCACAGGCTCCGAGCAGGATTGGTCTGGTGACAGCGACAGGGTCCTTTGAGAGCCCAGTAAACATCAGACAAGGTGAGGTAATGAGTCAGGTCTAGCATCAATTCGGGAAGTGCAGTGACCGAGTGAGGGCAGCAGGAGCTTGGGCTGGGCACGTACATGGCACCGCTTGGGTGACTTCCTCAGCTGAAATAGTGCCCTGGGGCTGGGGGCAGAGGGGACCTGGGTGGAGGTCCTAGTGGGGCTGGTTGGGTAAATTAAGGCCTGTGGCTGTCCCCAGGGTCCTGACACCTTGAGGGACACCAGTAGTGACCAGCCTCCAGCTCAACTTCATGGTGCTGATTACAACCTGGTGGTCCAGCCAACTTTATCTTAACCAATCCAAGACATATTCTGAAGCGTTCAAAGCCTCAAAATAACTACAGAATTTGTTAAGTAGTATTTATGTAGGAAAGAATGACAACTTGCGCTTTTTTATTCTGCCCAAAAGATTTACTTAACTAAATTATCAAAATTTGAACTTTATCTGACAGAGAGTTCCTGTAGAGAGATGTCAGAGACCTTTTAGCAAGAATATATTTATTATCACAACGTACTTACATTGCTACCATATGGAAGATTTAGGCAGGGAATAAAAAACTTAATTTCATCATCTGATGTGACACTGAGTTGCTTCTTCCTATCTAAAAAGAATAAATGAGAAGATGGTATATTTAGCTAAAGAACAAATCTGTATTTGCGATTTTCTTCAGTTAAAGCATAAATCCATTTCTCCCTTCTTAATTTCTGTATTGATCACCCATCTAAAACATGGTTTTGTATCACTCCCTTAACACAATCATGCATTCAGCACAACACGATCACCTCACTTTTTTGATGTTTTATGGAATGAATGAATGCAAATGACCCCAATGCTGCTACTGCAATGTGAATATTTATTTCTTTTTTATGTGGTGCTTACCTTAAAATATCTGGGTAGCCAAGATTGTGTTAAATTACAGATGTTGTCAGCAGAAACGTAATGTGGCCCTACGGTATTTAGGAACAGAACATCACAAGTGGAGGACAGATCAAAAAAATCCATTGTCCATCCCACAAAGCTACGGAAAAGAGCTCTTGAAAAATAAGTATTAGCCTAGGAATTGGACGTTAGGAACTCTGAGCTTAGAGCAGACAGGCTGAGCTAAGTAGCTTTACGCATTCTCCCAGGATCCATCTCTCCCATCTGGCACTCGCGTAATACCACACTCTCTTCCTCTTGCTTCTTTCCAATAGCTTCAGCTCTAGCGATGTTCAACACTGCTCCAAGTTCAAAACAACCACTGAACATTGTTACCTTCTGACAGATGCCTGTCCAGTGGGCTGAGTAAAGCAAACTGGTCTCAGCCCAGTTCTCACCTGAAAAGTCATCTTTATGAAAAGCTTCATACTATAAATTTGCACTAAGTGGTGACTGTAGAAGAGACAAAGATTGAATAGATGTTTTGCGCCACATCTTTCATGCCTGTAGGCAGTCCCTCTTGGTCATGGTTGAGGTATTTTCCTGAGAAGTAAAGACAGGGGTGTTTATCTTCCTTCCCTGTACCCAGCTGTCTTCTGGAGAGGAGCAAATAGAGATGAAACGCTTTCTAGACACAAGTTAGTCAGGTGAACTAATTTTGCTTCGAGTTATTTTTATATGCTTATATTTCAGACTATGTTTTCAGAAAGATATACACATTTTTCAAAATTTAAGACTGTTATTGAAAGCGTCATGTGAAAATTTTACCATTTACGTGCAAGACAGCCTAACAGACAGGGGCGAGGGGGGAGAGGAGGGAAGGGTTTAAGTATATCAACACAAAATAAAATTGTAGAAATCTCATTTACCTTTCTGCAGAGGCTAAACCCCAAGTATGGGCTTTCCAGTCTTTTCTTTTAACACTCTTGAAATACTATTTTGTGTGTCACATTATACCTTACTTAGATGCATACTCATTTCCAAGTCTGAGACTAAGAAATACACATCTTAGCCTCACAAGGTGTTTTTAAATACCGATTAAATTAATATTTCATTGTCTAAGCATTTGATTTATTTGTTTGCTTAGAATTTTGTATTTTATACCTCTTCACACACACAATTAAAATGCATGAGAAGGGTTGAAAACAATGTAAAGGTTATTCGTTTGGGGCCCCTAGAAATATTACCCACAAGACTTCCATTTAAATTCATACGGAGATCCTTACTTTTCCAAATTTCCTGGTTTATTTTCAGAAATAATATAAGTAATGCTTCGCCCAGTAGAACAATATAACAAGAGAGGTACAAAAATGTTTTACTGATTAATTTTAACCCTTCACTGCATCTTCTGTGTATTTTCCTTCCATTCTTTTTACTGGCAACTGCCTAAACATAAAATCCCAAAAGTTGTGTAAACCTTCCACTCAACTTCTAAGTAATTGATCTGAAACATTCGGGATCCTAGCACAGGAGACGAGGAGATGACGGGTAGTTAGCAATAGTGGTGCAAGGTTAGGACAAGAAAGCATTTGAAAAGCAAGCAAGGTGCATAGAAGCTCTAGTGAAAGAGAAAAAGCTGAAGCAGAAATACAGGCTGTATGTTGAAATAGATGAAAAAAGAAACAATAAAACTGTAGCATTATAAGAGCTGTAAAAGAAAGAAGATTAGTCCAAAACTAGGCTGAAATAGAAAAAGCACAGCAAGTAGCATGTTTAACTGGAAAAGAAATGCCTGTTGACAATAGTGGGAGTTACAGGAGAAAGAAAATAAAATAAGATTATATCATGGTAACTGAAGTTAGGGGGGAAAAAAGTGACCTAGGGACAAAAAAAATTACCAACAGAAATTAATGTGTTGACAAGGCTGGTACTCAAATGTGATTGGCTCATTCTTGGTCTGTAAAAGAATGCCAGTATTAACAATAAAAGCTACAAATACAATGAAAGGCAAAATTATATGCAAACTTCAAGGTGAACTTTTTGAATTGCAGGGTTTGTAAGGAGCTGCAGCAAGTTGACGTGTCAAGCTTATTAGCATTCAACAATCCCTGCATGAGCAACATTCCCTTTTGTACTGTGAATTCAAACTTTTACAGCTCCTAGAATGATTTTATTCAGAGTGCTGGGTTGCTGGGTTTTTTATTTTTAATGGATAAAAGAAATTGAAAAGTAAAGGACTTGCAATCTAGACAAAAGCTAGCTAACAGACTTCTTGCTAAGAACTGCCTGGTGTTATTTCTAAAGCCTTTTTAGAGAGTTAGAAGACAAAAATTTTCAACTTACAAGATCATTCTTAAACCTTTGTCAGGTTACAGATGAATATATTTGCTAGGGGAAAGTATGCTGGTCAGTATGAATAAAGCATCCTGCATACTCAAGAAAGGAAATCTCCTATGTAGCAAGTGCCAACTATTAATGCAGGAAGCACAATTTACCTCCCTTGTCACAAAATAAAAATGAATTCTTTTTGTGACTGATTTTTTAAAGAATTAGATTACCTTATCTGCTTCTAGAATTCTTTATTTTTTTCCCTATAAACACATGCTGACAAGAATGTGATAAAACATTGAAAAGATGCAACACAATCATTTCAGATACTGTTGTATCACTGAATGATACAACAATTCACAAGTCATGAGGTATCAAACCGGTCCTACTCCTGTTCCAGCTGTAATCCCCCATCAGGGATTTTACAGAATGTGGGCTTAAACCTTAATGCGTTTACTGAAAAAGAGAGGGGGCAAGGGGGCAGGAAGAGGATACACATTCCTTTTACTGCAACATCCAGTTTGGTCTGAACAGTGGCCACATCAAATACCTGCCAGTTTACTGACTCCTATTTTCAATGCTCTAAGCATGCTAAGCGATGCTGAGCATTGATATTTAGGACGTTTCTGTGTTCTGAATAGGACTTATTTTGCCTGATGAGTCTTTGGAGGTAAGCTATATATAAGCACAGATTTACAAAAGGCTGTTTAGCATGTTTGGGCAGGGCTGATTTTGGTTGTGGTTTGATTTTACTTACCCACACTGATGATGACCTAATACTTGTTATGAATCAAACCGTGGGGTTAAGCCACTTGAACACTATTAGTTTAAAGATGCATGGGCTGTGGATTCCGTGTTATCTTTGGATAACCTGAGAAGATTACAGCCTGACAGAAATATCTATTTCGCTACTTAGGCAGATTAAATTCAGTTTAATCGGTATACCTTTGTCTTTAATTCCTGC
>NW_009212449.1:90936-132929 GCF_000690835.1 Fulmarus glacialis
AATCACAGGGTGTAATAACCTATTGTGACAATTATACTTTTTTCATTTCTCTGCAATTCATCATTTTTATTTGATTTCAGGTATAAAATGAAAAGTACCAACCAACAAAATTACTTAGGACCATAATGACCTAGTACAATGAAGCTATTCATCATCAGTACCAAGTCTTACTCTGCATAGATCCTACAAATAGTTTCAATTAATAGCTTTACACAAGTAGAGCGGTAAAACATACATTAAACACTGTGCCTGATCCTGAGGGCTGCTGAGTTTGAATTAATAACAGTTGGAAGTCTTTTATGCCACTCAGTCTGGATCAGAAGTAGCACTGATTCAGCCCAATCAGACCCATTTAGGAAAGTCTCGACCACAAAAGTCTTCATGCATAGAAATGTCTCACACAATTTAGCAGGAATACATTGAATAACTGTGGCTCCCAAACTAGAAAAGCCAGCTAGGGTATGCAGGGAGATGAGATGAAACATTGAAGAGGAGGAAGAAGTTGACATCAATCATTAGATACACTTTCATGATACTATTTCCATACATGCATAACTATTTGCAATTTACATTTGTTTATAATAAGGGAAGAAAGACATCCGTAAGTAAGAGGACAACCTTAAATACAGAATTACCTACTGGATAGCACAGAAAACCCTCCCCCTAGTATTATTATAACAGACTTATATATATATATATGTATATATATATAGTTTATTAATTTTGGCAGCAACTTGGTTTCTTAAATTACTCCTGTTACCAGATCTCCACACAGATTCCTCATTCACAATACAGATAACAAAGCATTTATTATCCTCTACTGAGATGTGCATACAATTAATATATAGAAGATATAGGAGATATCAAAGGCAAGCTGTGACTGGCAACATTGTACATATGCATTGCATTGTCCCCATTTCCGAACTGTCTATTAAATATTTGAACACTACACCGCTAAAAGTGAGGTGCCATTCCTAGATGTGTGCCACCTAAATTATATTTCAATTCACTGGCTGAAGCAACCAAATACATTTACCACACTCCAAAAATAGGTGTTACTTTATAAATAAAATCTCTTTTGCAATAGCATTCTCATCTTATAAGTGGTTACAGAACGTTAAAAAAGTAGCTATAGCAAACAGTTCTCTTTTTGCCTCTCTATGGATGAATTACTTAATATTACACTAAGGCATTAACAAAGAACATATTTTATGTTGCAATTGCTGACTAAAAAACCCCAAACTTTTCCTTAAAGATATTGAACGTTCCCTGTAGAAACACCTCAATTTGTATCAAATACCTTATAGCTTTACAAAGCCCACCACCATATCTGTTGCACAAAATATTTCTGTGTCAACGTGTAGCAGCACACTTTGTAACCAATGAATTAAGATTTTGCAACTTTATTTTCTAACATTTTCCACATGTACTGAAAGACACTAGACAAAACAAGGCATATTGGACTGTCACCATTTAATATGATGGTCATGAATTTACAGTGTGGTTGATTTAACGTATTTCGTTCTATTTTTGTGTAAGCTGTTCTGTCTCTTTTTAGTGATATAAATGAACACAATCTTAGTGCAAGCACTGCGCTGCATAAAGATCGGGTTTCATATGCACATGTAACTGCTAAACTTGGCCAGGATTTTTTCAGACAAAAAGGGAAAAAAAATAAGCCTTTTCTCACAAACTTTTAGCGGTGACCTATCAGCTCCAGTAAAACTGTCATGACTTCAGAGATCACAAGTAAATTCGGAGTGATGGAGAGGAAAAGGAAGAGGAGAGGGGCTCAAATGAACAGCCAATGGTTAGGGTAGTCAGTTGAACCAGTTTTCCAACCTCCAGATATTTAATTCAAGAGTATGAATCTTTATCTCATACCTCCAAGGAGGGAGTTTTAACCATGAAGCAATTCCCTATTCTAGGCTACACTCGACAATTTTTTGAAAGAAAAAAAAATCAAGCGCTAATTACTCTACCCCATTCCAAAGGGTAGCCAGGTGAAGAAATCTCAACATGTATAAATATAATTCTCAACTTCTGACCAGTCCAAGTGATTCCTAATACTATGATGAACTATTTCTAAAATATACATATCAATGGAAAGTAATAATATTCTGAAGGTTGCACTCACATACTCTGTAGAAAGTAAACTTGTTCTATTGACATGCAGATTGTGCTAGAAAGGTAGCTTGTTGGCATCCTTTTATTTGTAGCATGCCTATTCCCATTACTTTGATTGAAATGAGCAGTTTAGCTTTTTGTCTGCATGACCCTTAGGTCAGCATATCAGTTTGCAAAGCACAATGCACTTGCCAGAGCTTGTAATATCAATGTCTCATGCATCAGCATTTCACTGCAGTCATCTCTCATCAGCATTGTTTTTCCTTGTGTGTTCTCACCCAAGATTTTTTTGGCTTTATGCACGTGCTTGCATCACAGACTCCGTGATGGAAGATTACAGTGATAGATGCTCAAAGGGAAATAAATAACCAACAGATGTGGTGTAGGTTTTGTGGATTTTGGTCAAACAAATGGGGGAAAAAAACCCAGTCATCAAATTAAATAGAAGGATCATGAAAATAATCCACAACTTGAATATTCCATGTACTTACAAGCAAATGCAGGACAAGCACGCTGGTATGATACTCCTTTTGCTTTGGTCAAACAGCAACATCTCTGGAGCTAACTAGCAAAAAGTTTACATTAAGACCAATTATTCAAGCAACTTGCATATACTATAAAAGTCCACGTGATAGTCCTAGATGCAGTTTGTATGTTGGGATACACCCTGTGCCTTTCTGAGATCTCTGCAACCATGAAAGAAAAGTGTTTGAGTGTCTAGGTTGACTAGACTATGTAGAAGAATTAGGCACCAGGATGCCAGAACAGGTTTGTTGGCTGACCGAGGCTAACCGGCAGGAAACGCAGGAAAGTAGAATGCACTTTCAATCTTGCCACTCTCAGATAAGCCGGGTTTAAGCTCTGGGTCTGAATATGAGGGGGCAAAAAGGCAATTGAGTTTACAGAATGAAATGTTTTCCTCAGTATAGATCCCGTTATAAGGAAGAAAATATATAAGCAATACTTTGTTTGAACATGACAGCACACACGCAACTTCGCTGTATCTTTAAAAAAGAGTCTGTGCTACTAACTAGAAAATATCTTGTATCAAGAAGCTCTGATTTTCTGATCCTTGTTTTCCTATACAAGCCTTAAGAAACAACATATCCACTTGACACATAGAAACCATTATTAATGCGTGGGGGAAGAGGAGGTGAGATCTACTGAATAGCCTGAGCCTTACCATCCTGGTTTATGAGCAGGAGTGGATTGGCTCTAGTCTTTAACTAGAGCTTATAACTATTGCTCACATATAATAAGCAAACAAGCTCACCTGCCATACTGATAACTTCAGAAGCAGGCTAGCATGACTACACGAATCCATTTGAAAATCCATTTAACTCTGGTGCTAGCTATAAATACATACTGTAAACTTTTACCCGAGGGAGGTCAAACATCTCTGGGAGTTTGTGTAGCTGTTGATATGGTTATAACATTAGAAGTCTCTCCAAAAACATATTGCTAACCCACCACCCAGCTACACATTCAATGAAAATCAATACTAAAAGCAGGTGTTAGTTTTCAGTGCAGAGTATTAGCATTATCACTGACTTGCCATTGATCTGAAGTAAGAGTGTCATATTGAAACAGTGTTCATCTAAAATAAATAAATTCATATAACTTTCATTTTCTTTGTAAAGCATGCTGGGTAATCAGCCCTGGAGTTGAAACCATCTGTGTATTTGTTGAGCATGCACAAAAAAGATACTGGTAGTATTTTTCTGCTCTACTAGGGTACCCTAACCTAAAAGCCACTAGAGGAAGCTTTTAGCAGATTTATTTAGCTATTTGTGTATGAAAAAGTTCACTGGGCAACAAGAGCTAACAAAAGCAATTCTTTGTATTAACCATGGACTTTGCTGCAGCAATGCTGCCCTTTACCAGATCATTTCAAAATGAAAGTTATTTATAATATTCTACTATTTAAAAAAAAAATCCAAGTAATGATGACATGTCTGTGAACATCGCCCTACATCAAATTCTGATGTTCAAAAACCCCTAACACTCTACGTATGTGTGATACCAGTTATGAATTTGAGGGTTAGTGCTTTCCAAAACAGACAGTAAATACTCTTAACAGTCCTCAGTCTGTAACCCCCTTATATGTGGTGATGAATTTCTGAATACAGTACAGGTTAAGCTTAGTTATTAGAAAATCCTTCACAGAACAAAGGACATGTATCAAATTCTTTGTAAACTAAGGAAAACATTACAGATTTGCAGCACTTGAGAGCACTTACAAATAATATAAAGTAAATATAAATATAAAGTTA
The DNA here is from genome assembly GCF_000690835.1 of Fulmarus glacialis. Lineage (NCBI taxonomy): Eukaryota > Metazoa > Chordata > Aves > Procellariiformes > Procellariidae > Fulmarus > Fulmarus glacialis. The sequence goes on from NW_009212449.1 coordinate 95,337, forward strand.
ATAACAAAAATTAACTATAAGTTTGTAAACTCCCCAAATCCCAGTTTCTATTCAATAAGGATTTGAAACACAAAGGAATTTTACACCTTCATCCTCTAATGGTCAGTTTGCATTTTGTCTCTTTCATCCAACTTGTTCTGGATTTACAAGGTGCCTGACTACCCTCAGGACCTTTGATGCATATTACTCTTACTAAGGCAAGAGCAGTCACAACTGATGTTTCAGGGAGCTGGCTGAGGACTGTAGATTACAGGAGCCAAATGCCTGTTCCCTCAGAGTATATTTCAACCTCTCAAAGGCACCATAGACTTTTCATTTTTCTCCGAAGCATTAAGCACAGATTAATGTGAGAGACAGGATATTAGATCTGATGCACTATTAGTGCTATCTAGTACGTAAAATCATAATTAAGAAAGAAACACTAATTCAAGGCAAACAGAAGTGGTAAAAATAGAAGTCTTAAGAACTTCAGACGTTTAAACAGGTGCACATTAAATCATTATACTAATACAAACTTTTCGACCTGTTTCACAACATGAAATTTAAGTTATTGCCACTGCCTGGCAATTTCAAAGCACTTTTACCAGAGTCCTCGTGGCTCAGGACAAGTATAAAGTCCTACATCAACCCCAGCAAAGTTTGTGTTTAAACAATACTTTTTAATAAAAATGAACAAATACCCAGATATCAAGTAACATATGAAGTCTGTCAGTCTTCAAGCAGAAGTAACTGGCAGAAAATGAAACAGCATCTAGCCCATCTTGGTGACTTATCCCCACTTTCTCTTGGTAGATTAGACAGGATCTTTCACTGCGCTAAAAATAGCACCTACCTGTTTCCTCAAGAGATCATCTTCAGCATGTTCCCTGCCAGATCAATACCTGAGCAGCTTTGTTGAGTTACTACTTTTCAGACTTCTTAGTCCTGCATAAGAAACTAGATGAGAGAACAAGCTAGATCCCAGTCCTCCTTGGACACTTAAATGCCCAAATAAGAGAAAGGTGCTCATGAACTTGCAACGCTTTTGACTGCAGCAGAATCAGGTGCCAGGAAAAATGTTAACCCAAAGTTCCAGTTACCAAGCAATGCTCTGCAGAAAGGTATCCCAAAGTTCAGATTAGACACCATCACAAATTATGATTAGTTTGATGTTGTTATTACCCTGAACAAGCAAACCATTACCGAGGTTGAACCCCACTCAATTCATTCCCTAGCCGGGATTTGAAAGAGCAGCAGTGACTAGCGGAATGTGCTTGGCCAGTTAAGACCATCCCCTGGCATGGAAGTACTGAAAAAGATTCACTCCCCAGGATTTTTCCAGGTGAGCTCTTCACACTTTAACACACAAGCCTAGAAAGGTGTACCTGAAGGAATTATCCTTTGTTTCCTTAACATTATTCTTGTTTTCTCAGCCAGGCATTTACAGGGCATAACAGTAGTCAGCATGAAATGCTGTTTCAGCTAGTCCTCAAAAACCATTTCAAGTTCTTCCAGTTTGCTACTTGTTAGCCATTTTGATGCAGAAGAGGACAAACAATACTGTGAATGTCCATAAACAGACACTCCTATAGCTGCCACACCAAAATTAACATAACTAATTAGTTAGACAGTAATTTGCATCTTATAGGACAACAGGAGAAAAGAAAAAGACAGTACTCAGAGACTTTCTCTTTATAGTATTACCAAGACATAGAGTAAAATCTTGAATAATATACATCTCAAGCCTGTTTCTGAAGAAACTAGGAAACATTTTTAAACATAAAAAGTTTGCTTTAAAAGCATTTGATGGTAGGCTGAGAGAGTAATGGAAATCCTTCTGATAGAAATCAGTAACTAGTAGACACACAAGATAAGGTAGACAAATGTTAACACCATTTATAATTTATATTTCATTAAAATAAGAAATATATATGAAATAATTTGAAATAATGGGGGCAGAAAAGAGCTTTCATTAGCTGAACATAGATACTAGATTTTTACTTTTCTTCTTCTGATTTAGATTTACCAAGAAATTCTGTTTTCTGAAGAAACTAGGAAACATTTTTAAACATAAAAAGTTTGCTTTAAAAGCATTTGATGGTAGGCTGAGAGAGTAATGGAAATCCTTCTGATAGAAATCAGTAACTAGTAGACACACAAGATAAGGTAGACAAATGTTAACACCATTTATAATTTATATTTCATTAAAATAAGAAATATATATGAAATAATTTGAAATAATGGGGGCAGAAAAGAGCTTTCATTAGCTGAACATAGATACTAGATTTTTACTTTTCTTCTTCTGATTTAGATTTACTATTACTGATTTGAGGGATGCTAACGATATAAAGGAAGCTTGTGGAGAACTGCTGTTATTAGGAATCTAAATTTCCTATACACACACTGGAAGATGATCAAGATGTCATTCTATAGATACAAACCAGACTGTTTTACACTCTTCAAGTATGTAGTCCAACCATATTTTGTGCATTGGTATTTCTGGCTACGTGACTATTTTTAGAAAACTGGTTCTTCACTGTTACTGACTCGGGCTATGTGCAATATACTACGGACAGACTGGAACCAAGGATCAATGATATTCAATTCACTGAGCCTGTGGTAGCACACTTTTTCCCTTCTGTCTGCATTTTCCCACCTTAAATGCAGCCGCTTCTGACAGCTGAGAGGATTCATGTTTTTCTAGTGTGTTGAGGACAATATACAAATGCTATGTGATTATTAATAAAGTGTCAGAGAAAATATCTTTGCCCTTTAAATATTTATAGCTAGGGAGACAGACTTGGTGAGCCAGAGATAGCGTGCATTGATGGGACCAGCTGGAAGAAACAGGCATGCTTTCAGGCTCCAGCAGATCTAGGCTCCCGCAGATCTGCTCTCCTGCAGACCTGATAAGCAAAACTTCCAGCAAAACACAGGTTAAGCACAGGCGTTCTTCACCTGTTTTTAGATTTAGTTATACTGCTTTTCCTCTACCTGATGAGACCAAAAACTGGTGTAGGTTTTTTTCCCCAGATGGTCTAATAAGAGATATTAATTGTTCCTGTGTAGTGGATGCTGTTACATCTTCGGGCCATTATCAAAGCTACAAGACAACTGACTTTTACATATTCATCATCTACATGAGTCTGATTAGAAATTCAGATGAAGAGGTCTAGAAATCAACAAAAGATAAACAAAAAGATAGATGACTGTGTGTCTAGTTTAATTTCAAAACAGATGTGCCAACTTAATGTCCTATGCCTAAGTTTTGATTAAACACTGAGTACTTGATGTTTTCCTCAGCCTATCCTCTAGCAAATAGCAGATAAAGTCCTCAAGTTAACTCTGCATTTTATGAGACCTTTGGTATTTTTGTGCGTGTGGTTTATTTGAAGGGTAAACCCCAGTCCTCTTTTGATAAGCCGATATAGCTTCTTTACCTTAGACTTAAAAACCAAACCAAACCATATCATTCATAAAATCCTTCTTACGTATACATCTAGAGAGAGCAAACAGTCCATCTCAAGTATTCCTTCCAGCATTATTATCCCAAAACATAGACTTTTCTGTGATTGCTTTAGGATTGCTTATAACAAATATTTAGGGCATTTGTTCAGCAGTAGGATGTTCCACTTATTTCTCCTACCCTAACCTCCTCTTATTTTATGAAAAGGATGAGCTTGCATCACAGGAGGAAATGTGCTTGTCTGTGTTTTTTCCCGCCACACTATTTATTCTACTGGAGGGCAAACATATTGTGCGCAGCTACTTGTGATGCTGTGCCACTGAGATATCTGCTTCTGAGCATGTTATAAAATTGTTGATGCTGCCCTAAGGGTCAATGCTTGCCCTCCAAAGAGAAAGTTTATTTTAATTTCAGGGCAGTTATTTCTGATTTCTTTACATTTTCTGCACTCCTGCTCCTAATTTACTAAGGTGCTGGACTACTTTAGATGCACCTATAAGGTCAAGTTGATTTATGTGTAGAGACTTATTCTACTTTGTAAATAGAATTCCAGTGACTGTCCTGGCTTTTAAACTATTTTTATGTGTGCATATATGTGTATGTACAAAAACGTATGCATGTGCATATATATGTGTGTGTATAATTTTATTTTAAACTATAAGAATAACCTGTCTTCAGCAAAGAGCCTGCAGTGCTCGAACTGAAAGTGTCTAGCTAGTATGTTGTAACTTTCTGCATGCATTTTGCTGCAGACAACAGTACAGCAGCTGCTACATCAGTAATGTTTCTAGTCAAGGGAAAAAAGGAATCCAGTCTGCATCATCTAAATGAACACATTCCACCAGCATTAAGATTAATTAATAAAAATTAGATTAAAAGTCTTATGAGATGAGAAATTCGCGTATGTATTTCATACCCCCTTTAATACATACCTGTCATGGTTTAACGCCAGCTGGCAACTAAGCACCACACAGCCGCTCACTCACTCCCCCCTCGTGGGATGGAGGAGAGAATTGGAAGGGTAAAAGTGAGAAAACTCGTGAGTTGAGATAAAGACAGTTTAACAGGTAAAGCAAAAGCCACGCACGCAAGCAAAGCAAAGCAAGGAATTCATTCACCCCTTCCCATCTGCAGGCAGGTGTTCAGCCATCTCCAGGAAAGCAGGGCTCCATCACGCGTAACGGTGACTTGGGAAGACAAACGCCATCACTCTGAATGTCCCCCCTTCCTCCTTCTTCCCCCAGCTTTATAAGATGAGCATGATGACATATGGTATGGAATATCCCTTTGGTCAGTTGGGGTCAGCTGTCCCAGCTGTGTCCCCTCCCAACTTCTTGTGCACCCCCAGCCTCCTCACTGGTGGGGTGGGGTGAGGAGCAGAAAAAGCCTTGACTCTGTGTAAGCACTGCTCAGCAGTAACTAAAACATCCCTGTATTATCAACACTGTTTTCAGCACAAATCCAAAACATAGCCCCATACTAGCTACTATGAAGAAAATTAACTCTATCCCAGCCGAAACCAGCACAACATCTGGAAAAACAAAATGGTAACAAGTATAAAGCTCTCAGAGTTCCACTATGCTTGTGTTTATTTCCTCAAAGGGGTACCTTTTTGTTCCCAGTACATATAACCAAAGGATCCTGGGCCATTGCTGTGGCTTCTGGATGCTAATGAAAGAAAGACTAGGGAAGCAGCAAGAGAAGAGATTTGCATCCGTAAGCAGATAGAGGCACATAACACACAAGATCTTACAATGCTTGCCATAAATAAATATTTGAAAAACACAATAATTGCTCTATACTATCAATATATTTCCTTCTTGGAACTGAACATCTGTGAATCATGAAGGCTAGTGCTATTGAAGACATGACCTGATAAACTGGTGGAGACAATTTAGACTTTTAAAAGAAAAAGCTCTCAGAAAAACTACTTATTTGCATGCTGAGTGCAGCACCATAGTAGAAATGAGAGGCGTAAGAAAGGGAGCATGACATGGCTAGGGAAAAGGTGTTATCAGTATGCCAAGCTTTAGAAAAGGAGCTGGGAGGCAGCAGGAGGGGGAAGTGGAAAGAAGGAAAAGTTTTAATAACTTTTGCTTTATATTCATACAATGAAGCTCTTCTGAAACGACTAGCCAGTTGGAGAAAGTAACTGTCTGCCCTGAAAGTGGGTTATGGTAATTTCAGCTTGGGCAGATGGCGAAAGGGAGGACGGAAGGCAGAAGTAGGGAAGGCATGTACAAACATATCTGTATTCTGCTTTCAAGGCTGCTGCTGACAGTTCTCCTGTTGCTTCTCACTCTGCATTGCCTCTCTCTGAGACTGAGCTGCCTGCTTGCCTGTGTCCTCTGCTGCTCCCGCTCGTGCACAGGCTAGAACATTTTGTCAGCTCTTACCGTGCTCTTGGAGTCATAAGTCCTCCTCAGAGTGATAGGTGGGCCAGGATTTACAGCAGGATGTCAATTCTAGGTAGCAGTCTGACATTTGTGGGTAGGTATAATTTAAATGTGCTTTAAACAGCAACTGGTAGCATGCACAGGTTCAAGCATTTATGAACATACAGCAAATATGGAGATGATTTTCCTGTGTCACAACTAAGGGAAGAAAACTCAGGTAGAAAATAATTTTTAAAAGCATGGATGAAAAGAAAAAGGGGACTGCTGTCAATTCTAAAGACCTTTCTTGCTTTGAAAAAGTAAATTTCTGCCTTGCATCTTGCTCCTTAGAAGCTCATATCAAACCCAAATAAACCATTGGCACTGCCAATAACACTAATCAAGCTATGATTCAAGTGAGAAGGAGATTATCAATTGTTTTTAGATTCTGACTTTGGTATTTGACTTTTTCATGTCAAGCAATACCTTTATGAAATGTCTATTGGCACATTTACTCTGGTTTAAGTGGTTATATCTAGTCCAGTTGAGCTGGGGATCTGATCTGAAAGAGAGGTAAGAAGTAAGCAAGAGAAACATATTAAAAGAAGAGAGAGAAATAGCAAGACTGTAATCATACGGAAACATGCTATTCAGAAGTGCAGTCACTGTTTCAACATCATACTGTCAGGAGGAGGCCCTAGCACATCCTGGAGACCTGAAACTTCTTGCTCTGCTATGGGACACCCAAGGATCAGCAGAGAGAACAGACTTTAGCCTCTGATCAGATTAGGCCTCATGCTCATCAGAAGCAACTCTTACTTAATAGAGTTTGTCTGTAACATAGGCTAAGAGGATTATTATTAAAAGATTAGGCTGCCTCCATCCTCTTGCTTAATTAATTTTTCAGTGTAGAAGGGAAACTCTGTGGTCCCCAGTCTCTCGCTGATGTAACATATTACAGTATCTGATCACAGACAGACTAGTCAGCCTCCATGAACATCTGTGTACGAGCAAATCATTCTGTAGCCAGTTCAAGATCAGTCAAATAACGGACACATTAAAAACTGTGCACCAAGCTAACCAGGGAAAAGAAAAAGCCACACACTGGATTCTAGTCCTTCAAGATGAAAATAAAACCAGCTTGCTTGGGGAAAGGTCTTGTACTAGGACATTCCTTTTACAGAAAGTGAACAATAATTGAAATGAACTTTTCACTGGAAACTTTTAAAGGAAACTTTAGTCTAAAAAAAGGTTTATGATGTTTCTGAATGGAATTTTGCATTGAAACAAAGCAAGAGAGTAGGTAGGAATGAATGAGGCACTGCATGCTGTCCTCAGATAGCCAATGGCCCTGTAGTACAGCCATTCATTTATGAATCGGGTGACACCATCCAAGTCCTGACTCTAAGCAATGCAGAGCTAGGGTTTAACTCTTCTTCATCTTCCCAGTCTCAGGTGATGCTTTTTCCACTCGACTGTTGCCTCTGATTTCTCACAATAAACTGAAAGGTCTTGGCTTCCTCCTGATTTAGCATGAGGACATTTCTGAAAGCTCGAGTCTCTTCATCAGATTGGCAGCCCTTTCACTGTGGCTTCCTAGCCAACACATTTCATGGAGAAATAGGAAAGGGAAGAAGAAAATGAGAATCTCTAACTGTTCAGTTACTCCTGTACTTGTGAGTACTGACCTCATTTTTTTATTCTAATTACTCAGGTGGATTTGCTGGGGTACTTGCAGGTGAAACATGGGATCTGAGTTTTGACAGCTAACAGGACAGACATTCTAAGCCACATAAATATAACTCGAAGATGAAAATGCTTTTAATACTGTGCGGAGAAAAAAGGGAGCTTGAACTTTAAAAGAAGATACTTTGAGGGATGGGATGAGGAGCAAAGGGAAGGATTAAACAGCACTTTATCATCAAGACTAACAGAACAGTGCCAGTTTGGGGAATCTTTGGAAAAAAAATCCTATTCTTTATGAGACTTTTACTACCCATCACCAACACACCAAAAGAACACCTATAATATGTACTTTGTCACTTTTTTCATCTCTTCCCAGAAGAACTACTGTAAGGATTTGTTATAAAAAGGTCCTTGCTGCTGCATTTTTGTGAGAAAAGGAGTTTGTGAAGGAAAGCCACTAAATCAGAAGTAGTGAAGGTTTAAGATGAACTTAGCCCTAAGGGAGTTCGTGCCACAGACCAGATTTTGTCTCTGAGAATACTCGTTGCCTACTATATGGACATTACTTCGAAAATTTCAAGTGAGGGATATCACATTTTCCTGATACGTGACTTGCTCATAGCCACCAAGTCAGCCAGTAAGCAAGCTGCTAGACTAAACCATTACCTTAGTCTATATACCAACAAGGAGATAACTGCAGTTTTGCCATTGATGTGTGTCCTGGTTTTGGCTGGGATAGGGTTAAATTTCTTCCTAGTGCTGTGTTTTGGCTTTAGTATGAGGAGAATGTTGATAACACACTGATGTTTTCAGTTGTTGCTAAGTACCCTCCTAGTCCAAGGACAGCTCCCATGCCTACTGACTGAGCTAGGTACACAAGATGGGAGGGAACATCATCAGGACAGCCAGCTCAGCTGGCTAATGGGGTATTCCATACCATGTGACGTCATGCTCAGTATATGAATGGTAGGCGTGATCCAGGAAGTACCGATCGCTACCTGGTTATCGGTCAGCGCGGGTGGTGAGCAATTGCATTGTGCATCACTTATTTTGTATATTTTATCATTATCATTATTATTCTCCCTTTTCTGTTTTATTAAACTGTCTTCATCTCAACTCACGAGTTTTTCTCACTCTTACCCTCCCGATTCTCTCCCCGTCCCACTGGGGGGGGGCGGGGAGTGAGTGAGCGGCTGTGTGGTATTTGGCTGCCTGCCAGGTTAAACCACGACAATGTGACACCAAGTCCCAGGTCACAAACTATTTCAATGCATTAACACATTGCGATATCAACGCCAATAAGTCAAAATTTATAAAATGGTTAATAAGGCTGAATTATTTCACAATGACACCTATCTCACCTGAAACTATACATAGCTAATGCATGGCTGTTGACGGCTGACCACAGCTGCTTCCAATCCCATATCAGTAATTCATCTACACAAATAGGCCCTTATGAAAAGGTTCATCCAAGGAGAAGACCTGTCAAGCACACAGTTCTACTCGATCTAATAAATATTTGTGTCTGGACCAGCAATCCCTCGTAAGTAAGAGCAGCATTAATCTCGATGAGGCCCTTAAATCAAGCACTTCTATCTTTCTATTTGTCAGTTGCCCTTCTTCAGTCAAAATGATACTATTTTCCTACCTCAGAAGCCTATTATGAAGATATATACACTAATGTTTGAATATTCTCAGATATTAGAGCAAGGGGCGAACACAGAAATTTCTACAGAAATGTAAATCTGACATAAAAGCCTTTATAGATTCAAGTCAAATGTCACTGACAACTCTTGTGCTCACACTTCCGCTCCTCTCTGCAAAGGTAACTAAATTCGTCTCACAACATGCACATAAAAATATTATCACGGAACAAATGTTACTACAGTATACTAAAGTTTTACTTTTCTGCCATGAAAAACCTGTGTTGTCTTAGCAATATTTTTATTATTTTTATCCTACCATGTGTTTGTCATTTGTGCCAATTTTGCTTTTTAAATTTGGAAATATGAAAAAGCCAGACTCCTCTGAAAAGCCACTGTTCCATGTGTAAAAAAAGCAAAGCCCACATACATTTAAAATTTTGACAGCTTTAGTACAACATAGTGGGCTAGACGATGAAAAGTTTTTAAAGAAGTTAACCTCCTTTCCTATAAAAATCCTCAAAATTATTTATACACCATTTAAATTTCAAGAATACAGGGAGAACCCCTTCCCACAGTAACTGCAGGTCCCTGTAGGTGAGAGAGTTTTTTACTGGAATGCCAAGACACCAGAAGCATCAAGAATTGTGTCTTTCTGATACTGAAAATTTATTTTATATCCATTATTTTCATGGGTAGAAAAAAAACCCCTCAACAAAAAACTTGGCAGCAGAAAAAGCACACTTGCACAAAGTTCCAGCAAGTAAGTTTTACCAGCATTTTTGTTTTGTTTCGTTTCTTGATAGGGTAAGTTTAACTTGACAAAAGACACTTTGACAATACAGAATTTCAAAAATGCCTGCTTCAAAATCTCCAAATTACAAACCTGCCTTAAATTAGATTTTACTTGTTCTGAATTTTAACTTTAGTTATATTCTTCAGCCATATTTTAAAGTTTCCCTTTGCAATTCTGATGACTAGAAATATTTTTTTTTTCATTACAAGTTCTTACAAAAATTTAATAAAGATAGTTTCTGAAGACAGCTAATTTAAAAAGAGAACTTGATGGGATACTTGTGATAAAACTTCAGAACTACACACTTCCAATCTTCCTTTTGAGCACTGAAACTTCTTGGACTTTTGACCAAAACAAAACAGCTTAGGGAGAGAACGTAAACAAGCAAGGAAGTGCAAACAAATATTCACATCAAATACTTTCTAGTTCCAGTGACGACTAATTCTTCTCTGGATCCATAGACCTAGTTATAGTCTTCTATTAAAGTGCTTTCCGACAAAGCCTGTCCATAAACTACCCATTTACATAAGCCATACTCTTTCTGGAACGAAAACATCCCATTTGTAAGTTAAACAGTTGTACAAGTTAGGTTCAAGCTAAATGGAAAAATCAGACCTAAAATTTCTGCTTGCAGCCAAACTGGACAGTCATATATCAAAAATGTTAGCATTTTCCAACTCTTCTAGCTAATGACAGACAATATGATGAGAAAATAACCTATCTACAGGAAGTGACTCATCAAAACATCCACATATGTATACTTTCTCCCTCCAGAAGGGGTCAAAGAAATTTGGAGTGAGACTTCATCCTCTACTGCAATAGTGAAGGACATCACAGAGCGTGCTGTGGTTTTTTCTGCTGGTGTTTGTTTTATTTTTTTAAATTAGGTTTAGTGTATGTAAGTCATCATAGACATTTCCTTCCTTTTATCTTCCTTGGAAAAAAGACAGCTTTTAACTGTTTGGGTCTCTAAATTGACAGGATTACTTAGAACTTTTAAAAGGCATTATAGACAAGTGTTTTCAGGGCAACATGTTTCTTTAGTGTCCCAGATGAACGTGGTACACAATTAATCATTTTGTCAATAACTCTTAAGTTTATCTGTGACAAGTTGATAAAAAAATCCCCCAAATTTTTGATGAAGTCCTTCCTTTAGAAATGTGTTTAAGAGAAAAGAAATAACCATGAATGCCTCTCTAGCCGTGCTATCATTCTTTGCTTGGATAGGTGTGCTTATTTGTAATTCTGACTTGTTCACGTGTTCCCACTATGGTAAATAATTTTAAACATAACAAGTTTCAATGGATTATTTTTATTGTTAATGGAAAAAGGTCTCATTAGAAGATTTTACTGTGCTTATTCAATGCCACTTCCCAATGAAAAGCAGATAAACTATACTTACATTCTGTATAGAGTAGCTAAAATAATTTACCACTGTAGATGAGAATTTAATTACCTCCAAGTTTAAATTTACTTTTGTTTCCCAAAGTAATTAATTTAACCCTCTTGAGGTCTATATACCTATACCAAGAGAGGGAGTTTTATCATACTACATAAAACATTAAATATAAGCATTATTATGTGTCAAGTGATCAATTAAGACATTTATAAATGGATAACTGTATCATCATTACTCTACATGTGTAATTAGGGCTCAACAAAATTCTGACTTTCCATCCTGCAGAATAATCTGAGGCTAATGCTAAACCTAGAGGCCAAAGTAACAAATTCACAAATATATATGTCCTGAAAAAACCATTTGTTTTGAACCCTACTGTTTTATGAACTCTTGTTACAGTAAGTTAGTAGCACATAATTGTTGAAACAAGTGAAAGACTGACCAAAAATGTTGATAGAATTGATGCCCCTTCACAGCACAGCAGGATTAATTAGATACACTCCCGGTGATGGGCTGCTCTATTGAGCAGGTGTTTGACCCCCTACTGAACCGTTCTACTACAAGCATAGTGGTATAATCCCTGTTTAGTTACTCACTAGGAAGAAAAGTCACTTTTCTCAGCACAGCTCAGAAGATACTTTTAGCTTCTGCAGACTTACAAAGAAGCCCTAACTCCCACTGATTTCACTGTCTTCTGTAAATGTCAGCTCAACCCAAAACAAGTGCCTTGTTTCAGGAGGTACCTGTAAGCTAAACGAAAGCGCTTGTCTCTCAAGCAGCTGAAACAGACTGAGACACCTGTTAAAAAAGGGTAGTGCTGTGTGGTGGCATTAGCCCTTTTTATTCCTGCAATGCAGCTTTGGGAAAGGCAACCCAATCTCAGAGATCAAGACGTTGAGCAGAACTAGCCCCTGCCTGAGGGAGAGTCCATGCCGGCAGGCTTTTCCATGCATCATCCATGACGCTATCTACCCACTCCTGTCCCGAGCTGCCTGCCCCCAACCAGCCAGGATACCTATCTTGGCTCACTGAAGTGCAGGGTAGCCCTATATGTCTTCGAAACCCAGATAGGTTTCGCCGCCTGGAACTCATGCTTTTAATCCTGTTTTTATTAACTTCCTACATTTCAGATCCAAGCCATTTTCATCTTTTGTCTCTCTTGTGAGTTCAGATGTACAGTTTTGAAATGAGGCACAGTGCTTTGGAACGACAGCTTTGCAATTAACCGTTTGAGTGGTTAATTGCAAAGCATTGAGCATGAAGAATTATGTCATAGCATCACATTTGCTTAAAAAGAACACAGACTGCAATAGATAGCTTGTTAAAACAATAAGATTAGTCTTTTTTTGTTAGATAAAAGGATACTTGCATGTTGGGTCAGGAACACTTCTGTGTTCATATTGATACAGATCTCTTTTTTTCTCCTTCTGACTTTAATGAAAGGAGAACGAGGCATTTCAGATTTTATTACCACGGTCACTGCTGAAATGTGTATTAAATTAGAGATGTGCCAGCGCTGGGGTTTTAACAATAATTCAGACAGCTATGGAACCACTACAGACACGTCAGTCTCTTCTCTCTGCTTAACATCTGCTTCAATAAATCCAAATCAGATGCTGGCTCGCCAAGTCCACAGTAAAGCCTGTGAACTTAAAACAAATACCTTTCTAAACCACCTCTTATTAAGGACAGACATATATAAATGTGGATACATTCATAAGAAGCTAAGCTTCCCAGACCAAGCAGTGCTTACCATGCATAATTGTTATCTACAATAGTCGAGTGCCTCGATTTCTGAGCTGCTCATTTTTTTGGTTTACAGAAAAGGATGACAATTAAACACAGATGAGAGAGTTGTGTTTTCCTGTTAAGGTACCAGCAGAGTTGGAATGTCTCTGGGTGTATATGCGCACGTATGCACCCTGCCCTTACCTTTCCTAAGCCTCATTTCGTTTTTTGTGAGTAGGACGTCACACAATCTGACTAACCCCTCCCTGCCAAAAGTAAGATAAACCAAAATTTTAAATGTCAAATCACAATACGTCACTGGTAAGGAAACTTTGGAAAGAAGGGAGGAAAATATTCACCTCACAGCATTGGAGAGATGGTATTTAAGTTTATTTAATTTGCTGTCATTAGCTACATATTTTAACTACACCCCTTATGTATTCTTTATGATGTATTTTGTACTTGGCATTTTCTTTGATTCCTTTTCATAAGAATTTAACCCCTGTGAGAGGTGCAAATGACCAAGGCATTGTGCACCAGAAATTCACCTACAACTATTCAAAGAGGTAGATACAACACCGAAATGTCCTTATGACCTACAGTAAAGGAAAAAAAGTCAGAGAGCTATTGACAGGCACAGGCGAGCAGAAGAGGCCATGGAGATTGATGATACCATAGTGATTCCTCCAAGCCACTGGGCAAATAGTCACAGCCACAGTAAGTGACGCATGGCAGCAAATCCATTTGCAGTGGCAGCAGGAGCTCGGACTGTCCCCGAAAAGGCCAGCCGCTGGTTCAGAGGCGGCAAATGCATGTTCAGAGCAACACTGAGCTAAACACACGCATCCACGTATGAACAAGCTGGCATGCTTATTCCCCGCCAGCTCTGGGGGAAACAGAGAGAGGCTGGGCTAAGTTTGGGAGGGTAGCACGGGCAGCCATCAGAAATGACCCCGCTGTAGCTCCACAAGGGAAAATGCAAAACACTGCTTTGCCCCAACAGACTGGGTAGGAGTTCGCTTTAGCATTTCTCTCCTGGCAAACACCAGGGGTAATTTTGGTTACCATGTGCTAGTAAATAGCAACTGCTCTCAGAAATACAAAGCCTTTTTTAGACCAAGTATCAGAAGGGAGGAAGCTTCCCCTATCTGCACTGCCACTTGAATTCAGACATTTCTCCTGCCTGCATAATTTGCTACACATTTCTAATTTAAGTGTCACATATGAACGTACACTTTTATACAGTGACCGTAATACTTTGTAATCATCAGAGGTTGATTTATCCCCCCCCTTTTTAATATGTGCTTTATACTTGACATCCTTGTAAATGTTGGTGGCAAATTGCTGCAGTTAGAGAAATATGCTACCATAAATTTTGAGACAGGGCAAAAAAGTGTTAGCAGCAGTTCTGCGGTGCTATAAATACTCACTTTTACCTGCTTTGAATATTACAAAATAGTGGAATGAGTCATTTCGATCCAGGGAAAGATTTATGAGAACTGCAAGGTCTGTAAGCACTTCAGCGTGTTTCTCCCAGTTCTGCCCTGATGCCTGAGTAACATCCAGGCTCATGTGTTTTCACCTACACAATTAGCAATTATGGTCCTCTCTCTAACGAGCAACATGGCAAGATGTTAGAGATGCCTCATGAGGGAGCAGATAGCCAGGAGGCCCCCAGAACGGTGCTGTTACCCCAGTGGGTACTGAGGTGTACCAAGCAGCGCAAATACTGTGTGGTGGTGCATTCCCCCCCCGCCCTTCCTGGGCTGCTCCACGATCTCAGGACTCCCGTTAAACCTTGGTCTTGGTGTAATGAGTCAGGCGGTGAAGTGCCCCTTTACCGTATCAGGAACTCTTGCGTAGCTGCGTTTGGGAAATGTACCGATCCTACCAGGAACTTCTGCTGCCTGGCCAAAGTGGAGGACGAGAGCAGAGATAATTGTCATCCCCTGATACCTTTATCTGAGTTGTAGCTCAAGTGGAATGATACTATTGTTACTGAAACTTTGAGAGTTTTGTTGGATGACTAAAGTCAATCATCCTGCAACCCTGTAAACAGCGGTCCCAAGTGAGACTCTTTGAGCTCTCCTGGACCGCAGCGGGCTGTGCCCAGAATCTCCCTCTGAGATGAACACTCGTCAGAGTTTGCGAACTCTTGAGTTTGCCATATTGGGAGGACCGTTGCCTGGCTATAACACTCCTCGAGGCTCAACCCTTCACCCGTTGAGAAATGCCAAGACATTTCACGTGAGTATTTTACTGAATTCGAGGCGGACTTTTAACAGTTATATCTTTGTATATTTATCTACCTTTGCAAGTGTGTGTGTGTGTGTGTGTGTGAATTGATGGAAGTACCTGCTAGCAACTACAGTCTGCTAAAATCTTATGATCTATCTTAAGATCGTGAATGAACTTTAGACTGCTGCTAAACACATATAGTCCCTTAGACATATACCGTTGACCAAGTCTGGGATTAGGGGTGGATCTAGCCAGGTCTGCTCTGAACCTCATGACTCAACGGAAGGGTTTCCCTTAATCTTTTCGTCCTCGGCCTCTGTATAAATCATCCCAACTCAATTTTAACACAATACCCTGATTTTGGCTGGGACAGAGTTAATTTTCTTGCTAATAGCTGGTTTAGTGCTGTATTTTGGATTCTGTATGAGAATAATGTTGTCAACACACTGATGTTTTAGTTGTTGCTAAGTAGTGTTTACACTAGCCAAGGACATTTCAGCTTCCCATGCTCTTTTCCTTTTTATGCTTCATCCGTGTAGTAAGTGATAGAGTGAACCTTGCCATCGAACTCTGTTAAATCGCACTTTTATAGATTTCTATTAAAATCACTTTCTGCTAATACCTTTGACAGTGATTCTTTGAGAGGCCTCTAAACCACCCATTTGCGACATACGGCAACATGGTGGACTGTCTACGTTGCTTCTCCTTCCTGCCCTGTGCAGGGCAAAGATGAATCCAGTGCTACCTACTGGACTAAACTACCCCAATGATTTGATTTTAGTTCTCTTGAGGGTTGAGTTCAGCCTTCTCCAAACTGTGTGATACTCCAAGCGTTTGGTGTGCTGAGAAGGGTGGAAATACTCAACCCTTAGTTTCTTTTTTTAAGTGAAAAACAGGGGGAGGGAAAGATTTTTTTTTTAATAATGTTCTGTCAAACCTAAATGCATATGGGAACACAACAGCTTTCCAGAAGAAAGTTTTATTGAGAAAATTGCTCAGGTCTGGAAGGCCTGGACGTGACTCAGCATCAGGGTACTCGCCTGGAATGAGGTAAGCCCCAGTGCCTAACCACAATCTATTCCCCACATCCCAGGTGAGTAACCCAGCCAGCAGACTGTTAAGTTTTCCATCTCCCAGTAGAAACCTTTTAAATACCCTGGTTTACCTTCTGCTTTGGATAGGAAAGCTTTCTGACACCATCAGTGTTCCCACACACCTCTATTGATGAGATGCCCAGTGATCATTAAGAAGTCATATGACTGAACTGGCCATTAAGTTATGATTTTAAAAAATCCTTACAGGACTGTATTGAAAGAACATTACTGCCCTTTACAGTCTAGAGACACTTAAGGGACTGAGGAAGGGCAGGAGAAGACAGAGTAGGACATCAAGGAGAAAAGACACTCCTTCTCTCTCACCTGCTAAAATCCTGTATCTAAACGAAGCAGGAAAATGTGGGGAAAAATTGCCAAGGCTGTTCAAACATTTTGCACTTTCTTAGATCGGTTAGCCCTACTTGACTAACACTTTCACAAGGTGTTAACCAGCTACAAGGATAAGCATTCTTACCCTCTGACATGAGAAATGTTCCAGAACAGATTTCTTTCACCTTCTTCCATGTGGCTCCATAGCTTGCTAATCAGACCTTATACAACCTTGCAGGGTGGAAGCAATGCATGTAGCCCGTTACTGGCTCTTGTTTGGGCCATAGAGTGATTGATATTAGGAGATAATTGGGGCAGGCTTTCCAACTCTGTCTTTTGAGAAACACTTGCCAAAGGAACTATTGAAGTCTGCATGCTAAAAATTGTACAAGACAGGTTTTCAACAATAATTAGAATCATGAGAAAGAGGTAAAGTAAAATGTTAGTGCTATAAACACAAAGCCAGAGTGCCCTCTCTCATTTTCTCAAGCCCTTATCTCCTCAAATAGGGACCCCTGAAAAGTCATATAAGACAGAAAGCAAGTGTAAAAAATACGGCAAAGGGATGGAATCCTGGAAAAAATGTTGCAATGGGTAAAAAACAATTTATGGGCATATTCAAATATTCACATTCTTCTGCTGCTGTTGCTTCTGAAATCCTCCTCTGCAAAAGCAGGAGCTCCCCACAAAAGTAAAAAGTCATTAAAACCTTTTTGCCGGAATGCAACTGTGGAGGTAGCAATGCTTATGTGTTTCAGCTAATGGAATATGCTTTAATTATCCAATTTCTCCCACAAACTAAATGCTCAAAATTATAGACAGATTAGCAAACTAGTGAGAAGATAGCCAGCTGAATTTTAGCTTTTTTCTTTCTGTAGGATAGGATGGAATATGGTAGAACCATCTGTAAATGCACTTGAGTTTCAGTACAGAAAGAATCAGAATTCATTAGAGGATATTTTAAACACACTAATATCATCTTGCGATATTCTATAAAAAGATATTTTACAGAGGTTCTTAGACTAGCAGTATGATGCAGCAATCTGCCACCATATCAGGATCCTTCATTGGAACAAGAACTCTTCACCTGTTTCTGAGTTAAATTCTATTTCTTTCCTCCATAACAGCATGGATGAAAACTTGAATTAGTCTATTCTGATCATGATAAAAGATATCCGTACATTCTGGTGACGCATATATATATGTGTGTATATGTGTTTGTACATATATATGAATGGATGATAAATATGTATATATATACAGACAAATGTACAATTGCATCTGTGTATATACATTTGCTTTGTCTTGAATTCAGGTGGAGTGCAAACTGAAGAAGTTGATAAGTCAAGGCATTGCACGATTGCATACATTTTATTTTCTGTTGCTAGGACACCACAGCCACGGCTGGAACCTGTTCCCATTCATGCTAATGGACCCGCCACTTAACAGGTCTGCGTGATGCACGGCCAAACCCTGAGAGCTCACCCTCATGCCATCAGCCTGGGCTCCAGACCCGTCTGCTCAACCCCCACATAACCGGCCTGCTGGACTGTGGCAGGCGTTATGCAAAGGCTGTTGCTTTGCTCATCTCTGAAAGAAACTACAAAAAAATCATGCTAAGAGGAAACATTTTATGAGTCTGGATGCTTCAGTGACCGCAATGCTTTTTTTATACCTTGAAAAAGCGGTAATTGTGCTCTCAGGGCAGTATACAGCTAGTAACATAGTCATGGGATCATTCAAGAAAGAATTAGGTATTTCTAAAGTTGTTGGACAATATAAAAGAATCCCAAAAATCTGTCACTGAAAGATAACTTTCTACTTGAGCTCAATTCAGCAAGTTTCAACAGCTTATGACCAATATAAACGCCACAAATAAGATGTCTTCACAGTGAGCATCAGAGTTCAGTGAATATAACTCGGTATAACTTGGGTGGGCTATGGCCTAATTCAGTATACACTTTGACCTAATCCATAAAGTGCATGGTACAAGGCAATTGTCAAATTTTACAGTACTAGGCTCACTCTAAAATGAGCTGCGTACTAGCACTGTGCAGCGCTGGTGCTTCTTATTGGGAGCAAGGCCAGACTTTTTGGCCTTAATTGAATCTGTAGTGTCCATTCAGACCCTCTGTGTCAACACTAAACTATTTTGAGCAATATGACCAGTTGGCTGAGGCTTCCTTTTATTGCCTGGACCACATCTGGATCTGTGAAGCAATGCTTTACATTATGGGGTAGAGGTTTAGGGTATAAAGTCAGGCTGCACAGATACAACTGCCATGAAACTGTTGTGTCTGGACCTTTTTTCTTTTTTTTTTTTTCTTTTTTTTTTTTAATTTGCTTTTTTTGACTGCTCAGAACTTTATACTTACTGACAAAAGGGTTTAGGAAAATCATGGCTGCCAGACTGAACTATTTGTTATTGTGCCACTATGATATACATTGCAGTCAGTCATTTCACCACCACCACAGTCAGCCCTAGGGACTGCATTTGTCAAGATCCAAAAATGAACACCTTAGGATGGAGTAGTTGCAAGATTAATTTTTATAAACGCGTAAATAAATTACTTCCTTCAGTCTGCAAAGATGCAAATGTGAGCCACTCATTCCAACACCAAGCAGCTGAGATGAGACAATACAGCATATATTTTATTTCATATATTTGTTTCTTGTCTCAGTGTGGCAGGTCCCCTCGCACTGATACTTGCAGTGCCAAAACAAACATGATCACTATTCTATAGGGATTGTCTATAAACTCTACACCTTGTACATGGCATTTAAAGGAAAGTTGCTAAGGCTCAGGACACAGCACCAGTTGTGATTGTTTCTGTTTACATAAATGCCAAGATCCTCATTTCCCAAGTTTTCTGCTTCAGTAGCTATTCCTGGTCCAAATGAAAGACTGACATCAATTATCCAAGTGTCCATCCTCCTTCCACTCAACAAAATCTTGTGCTGCAGATGGTGCAAGTGGCCTGGCATATGCAAAATCCGATATACTTGTCTCTGAAAGACTGCCAAAGGCAGCAGAGAGTTCATATGTAAGGTAGACTGGCAGAGTTCTCTGGAGGAGTTTGCCCATTTATAGCATGTCTGACCTCAGACAGGGCTGTCAGCTCCCCACTTCCATGGGAGCTGCACGTGCAAGTCTTTGTACCTCACTGCCTGAACAACTTTGAGAGTCAAGGCCAGGAAGACTGCCTGAAGATAAGTTTCCAGAAGGAGATTCAGGAACACAGCCTGATACAAGTTTTAGCCTGATGCAGCCTTCATTTTCTCAAAGTGCTTTGGTACAATTTTCCTGAACAAAAAAATGTTCAGAAACTGCCATCAAGTTAACATCACAATTACCATTACATTTTCATTTGTCGATAACTTACTCCTTCAAACATTTAGATCTTTTGAGTACAAGTAACTAACAATTTTGTGAGACACTGTGGTTACAAATCACAGTGCTTGGCCACGCTGAAGCCTGGTGGATGTTCCCTACTGCTGGTCACCTTTAGGAAAACATAGGAGTTAAATTAAACGGGTGAGATATTCCTGAGAACATCCATCTTACCTATATTCCTTTGCAAGGCTCAGTACTGCAAATTCTATTTTTCTTTGGATATTCACGTATTTTCCTGAATGCAGACAGAGCTGAAGCGTGCTGCATAGCTCCTAAGATCTATTAAAAACCAGGATCTTTCAAGAAGAAGGGAGGATTCATATAATTGCACCCTTCTCCCTTTTGATATATCTTCTCAATCACCAACTTCACAGAGAAAAATTGGGAGACCGGTACTGTAGGTGAGCATTTTGTTCTTAGCTTCAGTTGCCGAGTCTCAGCCACTCTTGGCTGAATATCTCATGATATTTAGGAATAGTCAGTACAGAGCAAGTGCTGATACCACAATAGAAAGGGAAAAAATATAGCAAAATCTTAACAATTATTTTCTTCCTTTTCACATACATGTGTCCCTAGAGCTCATGTTTATTTCTCAGCAATGTGAAAAAGCAACTTAAAATAAAAGTTACAATGGGTACAACCATATGATTCAGCCATGTGTGTAAAAGACCCAAAGAGAAAAAAAAGAAAACTTAAGTTTTTAGGGGGTGAGATAAGAAAATAATATGAAAAAGAACAGAACAATAAGTATGCACTTGGGAAAAATTATACGGAGGAAACAAATGGATGCAAAGAAGAAAGTAGACATAGTGACAATATGGTTTGCAACTCCCTTCTCCATTGTGGTTTTGCAGAGAGAAGCCAATGCTCTGAACTGAGAATTACTTAAAGTAAAACAGGCATTTTGTTTTAAGATATATGTTGATTACAAAATTTATATGCTGGCTCACCTATGGAACCTTTATAGCTGCTGTCATCAATAGTCATTGTTAAGGCTCAGGAAAAACTCAGAAGAATGAGAAAAAGGATGTGTTACTGGTTTTTTTTAAAAAGTGATTACATTACTTTTTATTCATTTTGTAATACTGGGAAGCTCAATTCAAGTCCATACTTCAGCATTTCTGTAGGACTAACACCAAAATAAACCTTCACAATATGTTTGTGGAAAGCTTCCAACTACCAAAATGTAAATATACCTTAAAAACAATATTTCTCCTACCACAAAAGATGCTGAAGAATAGCCCACATAAATCTCTTGCAAATTATTATTATTTTGAGGAGCATAGTGACACAAAGCAGGTACTTGCTCTCTGGAAAGCAGTGGATTTGTCATGATAAGTGAACATGTACTGGGCACAATGTTTTTATTATTTTACAACAGCAGGAACAACTCCTCCTTTTTGGCTGAATTTAAAAAGAAAAAGTTTTTAGCAATTTTGGTAGGATAGCATCATCCCCATTTTTTTTTCTGTGCTGCTAAATTAAACCTCGACATTCATCAGAGTTCTGTGGGCTGAGTTCCTGGTTACGTTTCAGAGTTATATTCCTGATTAGCATGATTAGCAATAGGTTCTCCAATAAAAAAAAAAGCTATATTTGAAGGGAGAGACAATGACAGAATGGCCACCGTATGGGCAACATAATGCATTTAACAGTTATAGTACTTAGCATAAACAATATTGTTGACTGATAACAAATAGACTTCGCTTTAATTGATATAACAGATAAAACCACTCTTCTGTCAAATTAAACTTTGGAAAATGAGTCCATCAGCACTTTTAAAATACAGCCTGTGAAGATTAAAGTTCATGTTCCAGATGGCCTAAAAATAACCACTAAAAGCTTCCAGCTATGCTTGAATTAACATGCCACTATACATGATCCACAAATTTGACGTAATATGAATTAAGCACATAATGATGGGGAACGAGAAAGAGGAGGAAATTAAGACAAAATGGGGAATTATTCCCTTAGCTTTAGATATCCAGTTTAGGAATCCAAAATATAAATTAATTCCCCTGGGCTTCTTTTATTGTCAGGAAAACAGGAATCAGTCCTACCACTTTCTGGCAGAACTGTTTTCTGGAGGAATCCATACTGTGCTCTCTCCAGAATCCTACCTGGTCTGGCAGCTTAATCTAACACCTTCAAGATGAACAACACAAATAATCCCCTAAGACTTACAAGGACCATCACTAACAATGATCATTTCAGATCATTAAATATGTTACTGGTGGATATTAAGGGCATTTAGGCAAAAGGGTTTGATATGGCATCCCATTATTCTGCTTTGCGTTACTTCCGAAGGGGGCACTGAATCCCCAACAAAAAATTAATTTTTTTCTTTTCCCCCAAATAACTGAAAGCATCAGATGAAGGTATCATTATTATTACAGGAGTTTTTAGAGATCTGGTTAGGCGAAGGAGACTGGATGAGTTTATTGCAAGTGGTTTGCACAAGTTTTCCATTCCAATTATCGAACTAAAGCTGTTAATTTTTGCCCTGGTTAGCTCAGTTGCCACAGAACTACCATCTACATTTAAAAGGAAAGGTCAGGTGTTTGTATTTTATAAGACTACAAGGAAAGAAAGGACAAGCATAACATTTAATATTTTAGTACGCCCTACTGTTTAGACTATGAAATACACCCAGTAGAATGGAAAGATAAGTATACAGATGAAATAGGACACGTGGGGTTTCTACAATTGTGGTATAAAGTGATCACCAACAATAAAAAATCACTGATGATTAATGCCTACATACCAAATACAAACTTTATCCTGAGCTACATCCCTGATACATTTCTTCTGTAAGCCTGCACCTGATGGTAGCCAGCATGTAACTGTTCAAAAGCCAGATCTCGGAGATCTGACTTCAACTAGATCAAAAGGCTTCTTTATTTGCACAGATAGCAACCCAGTCTTCCCAAGGTCTAAGAACAAAAATGGCAGCTGGTCAGGAAAACGCACTCTTCCAAACTTAAACAACCAACACAACTTCTCCCTAGAAGAGAATAAAATGAGGAAAAACAATCCGAAAATGATCAAAAGGGAGACATACTATATTTTGCAGGGTTTGACTAGCAATTTGGAGAGTATTTAGAAGTAGTGTTCTTACATTTTGAGAAAAGCTTGGGTAAAGAACTGTCATGGAAGCAATATTTAACAGTCATGTTGAGGAGAGGGTGAAAAAGAAAGAGAAATAATCCCCTGAGAAACTGTGGAGGAAAGGAAAGTAGTCTTAAAAATAGAGTCCCCTTCCAATACACATCAAAAGGAAAAGACGACTAGGGAAGACACGAGTTGTAAACAACTCCTAGCAGGGAGCCAGGGGTTCACAAAGATTCGTCTTTCTACAGGCAGAAGATAAGAAACAAGCTGAGAAACTCAAGCATAGTAAACTGCTAGATTAGAAAAGTATTTATTCATGTGTCTGCTCTGAAGGGAAGAAGGAATGAAATAGCAAATGAAGACAAAGCACCAAACCACAGATATTTCTGAATATATAAAGCCTGCAACATAACATCCATTTCTCATCATGAAGTCCAGATTAATTTAGTAAGAATATGAAAGCTTTACCACAGAAACAGATAGACATTTTATGGTACAGTACAAAGAGAAACAGAATTTGATCTGGTCACATCATCATGTTTTTTGTTCGGGCTTGCTGGGGAGTCAAACCAGCATGTTTTAACAACATTGGATACTTAAACACTTCCATGTGTGAGATCATAGCGTCGACTAAGATGACACAAACATTAGAGTGGACTGGGGGGGAACGTTAAGTGAATAGAGAACTCAGAGCTGACAAAGGCGAATAACAGTGTGCCCGTAGCATTAGCTCTTCATAAAAACTATTTTGTCTGTGGATGACCTGCAAAGGAAAGAGTAATTTGGGAAAATTTGCTGATGAATCACATTCATTTTTTTGCTTAACGAAAAATTAAAGAACCTCTCCCTGTTCATGAACACCCTGTAAAATGCCACCATGCTGCGAAGCTCCTCTCCTTAGCACTAAGATTTATGAGACTTTCAGACTGAGGAAGAATATGAGCATAATGGACAAAGTTAGAAACATCCCTTTTTTAAGGCAAGAGATTTTTTTGAGATGTTCTTAAATGGTATTCAGGAGAAGGTGGAGACTGAAGAGCAAAACAGTTCCAAAAAGTTGCTAGAATTAACACAGAAATTTTCCTCTGTTTCTTTGTGCACAGCATTCAGGGGAAATAAACTCCCTCTCACCACACTACTAAGCAAGGTGGTACATACCAGGGTCCTGTTTCTCATGCTGTGAACATTAAATTAGATAGCAAACAGATAACCAGTAGTCAAATGGATTGTGCTGTGTTTTGAAAAGCTTTTATGCTATCATCAGAAAAATCACAGTTTAAGGAAGGCAGCCACAAAGGTACTCATGAAAGTATAAATAGAAGAGAACAGCATGCCAAAAATGGCTTTAAAGCCCCCAAATTATTTATCCTAAGAACAAGAGAAGTAGGTAGGTTTCCTTTGTGAGGCATTACAGAGTTTTCCTGTGACAGCCAGTCTTCCTTTTTTCCTTTCAGAAGCGCAAGAATGACACTGTGAAAAGAACAGCAGTGGAATTTAAAACCAAGAAAAGAGAACATTGCTTCCAGCTATTCACACTCATAATCTGTGAAATTTATGGCCTGAGAAGACAGCATTGAAATTAGCCATCCCTTCTTTAAATCCTTTAGATTTAGCTCAAGGATCTAGGATCCATGTAACAACTTTTTGCTTTTTAATATTAAAATACAGGCAATCAAAAATCATACATGAAGATATCACATTAGCAAAAGTTTTGGGATTTTTTCTTCCTTGAGTTACAAGGATTAGTCTTTGGCAAAAAGAACACTAATCCTGAGGGGGAGTTTTTTCCTTTTTCCTGGCAAACCTTCTCAAATTTTTTTTTGACCATGGCATCATATTCCCACACTTTACAACAAAAAAAAACCCAAGAGAGATAAAACTTAAAGGTATTGAACCAACGCATTTCACAACTGAAAACTACCATGCACATGCTTTCATGACCTAGCAACACCATACCTGGAGAGTTGAATGACCACTTTTACACAGGGCACTGACAAACTGCATTTGCTAAATCAGCCAAGGCTGATGAATCCAGATAGCTTTGAAATAAGAAATGAATTTCGTCTGATGAAGCAATCTATTAGCTCTACACAGCCTATTAGCACTAAATTTCCACTGAATTTTCAGTCGCAATGTAAAAATGCCCATTGATATTGCAGCTGCCAAACATAATTTAGGAAATCGGAAGTTTTTGTTTAGTTTCAAGCACTGTTTGTATATCCATAATGAGTATAAGTAGTACTTGTAATGTCTTTTTTCTTAAATATGCAATGGAAGGCAGGGGAAATATGTGACTGGGGCCAGTTTTAATGAAATAACTTAATGATGAAACTGTAGCTATGCTCTCACCTTAGTCTGAAGGCAAGAGAGATTGCAGGCTACCAAGGCACGGAAGAGAAGAAAGTATAAGTAAAGAAAGAACACAGAAATAAAAGGGGCAAGCTGAAACTTTAGTAACAATTTTCAAGTAGGAAGCAAGATCAAATATTCAGAAAAAGGCAGCAGTGTGACAAAATAAAAAACCTGAGAGAAAAAACAGAGAGGAGGAAACGGCAGCTCAGCAAAACTGTGGATCGTTCCATCCCAATATGCCATGGAATTTTACTCTTCCACATCTGACTGGAAACAGTTTGGCCAGCACAGACTCGTTGTGGGAAAACACCAGAGACAGTGAACGTAAAATCTCCACCCAACAGTGTGTTAGTCCCAGCCCATTACTGTGTGTATTAATAACGGATAGTTGTTGTATACTCCACATGGTGTATGTGTGATTTTGTCTTGGTGCAACAAAAGGTGCCTTCATAGGAGTGACCCAAGGAGCTGAGTGCTACAGCAAATGGAGCAGGAAGCTATGATTTTAATTAAGAAATTAAATCAGTTTATTATTTTCAACAGCTGTCTTAGAAGTCTCTTTTGTATTCTACTCTTAACTTTATTTAAGTGCTTTGTACAAACAGAACCATGGTGGTGCAAGATGATGTTGAGCCTGGTGCTAAGGATACCTGCATACAAGGGGAAACATTGAGCTACTAGTTTTACTCCAGCTAATGCTTAAGCAACAGAACTTGGTTTACTATTATCAAAAATTGTACTGAGCCTCCTTCTTATCCGCCCTGCCAAAAGTTAGCTGGTAATTAAAAAAAAAAAGTCAGTGAGAAACACCACTATATACCTTAGTGAGTCGTATAGTTCCTACAATCAAGAAAGAATCATCGATAGCTCAAAGTTTTCTAGCTTTCCTGATGGATGAATATTGAATGAGTGGAAGCTGAGGGAGAAAAGCTAGCAATTATCAACCCTTAGACGACTTCTACAGAAATTTTCCCCATAAACATAGTATGGGGAGTATCTTTTCACCTCTTAAGACCATGCTGACTTGCTCCACAGTTGGCTTCTGTATCCAAAGTTGCTTATTCTGGGAATAAAAAAGTAAGAACACTCTGAGATGTCAACATATATGGTTTGCAAAATGCTGTCTATTTACAAAGCGGTCAGTTGCAGTGGGGTATTTTCTAACTCGCCTGTACCAGTGACAATGAAATTCAACTACAAGTGAGCTAACAAACCTCTGCAGATCTGGACAAGGAATAAGGAAGAAAAAACAAAACTGGCAAGCCCTGAGAATTCAGGGTTTGGGAGCAGTTGTACATTTTTCCCCTTCTGGATCAACACCTGAAAGAAGACTGACATCTGCCTTCTATTCAGGGCTCGCGATCTCAGGAAGACGATCATGATCTCCCCAAAGTCACTTCAGCCTTTGACTGACCTTCTTGAACCCATAGTGGCACCCACAGAACATCCTCGTGAAGCCTTTCATTGTCATACACATGTCTACAGGTATTCGAGAAAAAGTACAGTGTAGTTTGACAACCCATTACAAGAAAATCGTCCACTTTTTTGTCTAATGCTTCTTTAATCAGAGGGTGATCAGACCTTCTAAGTTTTGGGTTTGTGGGGGCAGGGAGGCTGTCTTTGTTTTGGTCAGGAATAGGAGTAAGAGAGTTTCATTTTTTCCCTGTTTTCTACGTCAGGCAAACAAATACTGTGCTGCAGCTAACCGCTGTCTCAAGCTGGTTTATCTTAGATATGCAAAGAGAACAGGGACAGTCCCATGTAATTAAGCAAAGAAACTGGGAACCCTTCTTTGAAACAAACTTTTTGCTTCTTCAGGTCTGCTGGCTAGTTAAAGAAAGCCCTCAGGACTCTCATGTCTTCTGGTAGCCTCTACCTCCAGCATGCTGCTATCCTTAGCACGCTTTTCTCAGCTAGACCCCTCTGCATGTCCTTTAGTGAGGAGGCAGCGCTACTGTATTTTTTTCCCAACAGACCAGACCCAGCTCCTCTCCTGGGTCATTAAGGAGCCCCTTTGCTTTGCTGCAGTATTCAAGCTTACCAATTCATAAGGCAAAAGTAGAAGAAAGGTTTCTAGTCTAAAAAGCCATAACCGTTGTCATAGCACTTCTCATTAAAACATAGTTTGTGCGTAGAAATCCTTAGTAAACAAATTGCCTAGTTCCTGCTCATCGGGAGCCCTCTGTTAGGTCTGTATTGTAACAGGATTCTGGTGGGCTGGAAAACAGCACCTCACAAGAACTAGAAGAGAAAAGCTTTACAGTTGGCTCTGAGGTTATCATCCAGTTTTTAGCAAGAAAATACTAACTACCTCTAGCTCAGGTTATTAGTCCCACCTGCAGAGTGTTTCAAAGCGGGTGGTACCTTCCTAGTTTCTCTCTGAATGTGTGAGGGTTGCAGAATTACATCATTCAAACTGAGATTAAGACCAAAGAGCTGTTTTGACTGCAGTGCTCATTTCAGCGAGGTACTAACAGAAAATAAAATTACCTATGGCATATTAGCTTTTTTTTCTTTTTGTTAAGTATTTTATTAAGAACTATATGAATAAAATGCCAAGACACACTTCTTTCAGTGAACAGTTTAAGTTCTCAGTCTGAGAGTGCCATAGTCAGACAACTCTGACTAGCTCTTCCCAACAACTGTTTTTCACAATTAAAAAAAAAAAAACAAACCATCACCTGACCCCCCCCCGAGAAACATAACATACAACTAGTAAATTTTGACCCTTTGTCTGACATATTAGAGACCTGAAACAAGGTCAAACTATGGATACATTTGACTTAATCTCCTGGAGTGATTGCTTATCAAGAAAGAAAAAAGGACAATATTTAGAGAACAATATTATTCAAGCCTTCATAAATTTGCTTACACTCACAGTTTGTTTTGAGATAACAGGTAATAAAAAAAAAACGGTTTGGGTTTTTTTTTTCCTTCATTCATGTAGCTTTATCAACTAATGGCTCTGAACTTTTATACATTTATTTTAACTCTACAGCAACATCAACAGTTACCTCTTAATTTAGCAGATAAATCCTTTCTTAGGAAACTTTTTCACTTTCCCTGTTGTTTATTAGAAGTGTGCTTCTCTCACAAATTTCCAGCATTATCACTGATATAACTACTAACAGATACCATCAGTCACTGAAACAGAAACATCTTGTTGTTTCAGTCCTTTCACATGCATTTGGTTTTCATACAAAGAACTCAGGGTACAAAAATGAGAAATACTGAAAAAGTAGCAATTATTAAAAGAACTGAGGGCACTATTTCATCCTCTTAGAGTAACAGATGATATGGATAACATAGATCCTCATCCAGTAATAAAATAGAAACTATTATTACTGGTAGTAATCTCACAAAGCTGTACTGAAGTGACACTTATAACATTTGAATAATTTCAGGCTTTCATAAACACTGTTATCTTGAAAAAAAAAAAGTTTATAAAATTATTACAGCATATTTGATCTTTGGCCTTTCGTCTTCAATGCTGCAGCAGAAATTTTCTGCTTAAGTAACTAGGGAAAATGTAACGTTAGACAAAGTGAAACACATGGAAAAGAAGTTTCAAACTATATTTTTGATTTTCCTTTCTCTCCTGTTTGTGCAAAGTCTGCTTGTCTTTGTTTTCTCTAAAGGGGAAGTTACTTGCCAAATTATTTTTACCTGATTTCTTAGTCTGTGTAATACAAATCACACAATTAAATCATTTTGGCGTTCATTTGTGTCCAGTCTCTTCCTGCAGAGACTTGGTTGCATTGCTTTGCTGTTTTGGTAGGCCAAGTAACAGCACAGTTCTTAAGATGGTCAAGTGGACCATGCTTATCTTTCAAAAAAAATTGATCTTGGCAGTAATGTGAACTAACAACCAAGCTGACCTCAGATCAGTGCTGTTTCTTATCCTTTTCTAAAGCATATGAGAGAGGGAGCCTCTGGAAGTTTAAGAAAAGGTCTAAGCAACTCTCTGTTGTCAACTTCGCAGAGCCAAAACAGCTATGCAGCTACTTCTGCATTTCCAAATACCTGATTAGCGCATCTCCAACAGTTTCCTAGTGTTTTCTAACAGTAATCTTCATACGTTCACATACCCATACTACTGCCTTCCAACAAAGACTCCCATGCTCTGACACCTTGCACACTTAGAAAAAATTTGCTGCTTGTGAGAAATCTGCAGCTTTAGTAAGACAGCCAGCAGGTATCATCTGCCCATACTACACTTTATACTCCTTGCTTTGACAGCTTCCTAGGAAAACCTCTAACTGGCTTGCTAGACTTCTTTGCTGACCTCTAGTTCATGGAATTTTTACCATACATTTTGTTCTATGTTGCAAAAAATGAATAGCAAGAAAGCAGAAGCATTATAGCTCACTACATTTTTTTATTTGCGAAGCTGAACAATATTTCTACAGAACAGACTTGAGGCCTGATTCACCTTTCAGATGCTGAATTTAATCAAAGAAATACAGACTCCCATCATCGCCCATTTCACAGAAGAAAAAAAAAACAAACAACTTAATCTGTCTGCTTATTTACACAAGAAAATAAAGATTCCCGGAAATTAAGTCAATAGCAAAATATAGTGCATTGTGAAACAGTCTTCTGGAGGAAAAGAGAAAAGTACATTGGAAATATACTACTTGAATGAAAAAAGTGACAATAGGACTAGAGAGTTTTATTGCAGTCTGAATACTGAGTGGTATACGTGACCCTAATAGGAGTTTTCCATTATCAATTCCCATGATTCAAGTGTTTCAAACTTCTTCACAATAGAATCGTCCAAGATCTACAGCCAACGTGACAAGTAGCTTTGCAGGTGTTGGCATACCAAGTGGTATATTCTATAACACATATATATATATTTCTCCTTTAAACACAACCTTTTAAGCATGAGCTGCCTTCAGAAAAAGAGCAAAGCAATGCTCATTTCAGACAGAGAAGCAGCAGCTACCCTTGAGATACACCTCAAATGTAACTGGGGTCCTTGGAGTCCACAGGGGTGCTTTTAGGGTAATGAGTTCTACTGGGAAATATGATCATTTTTAATGGCCCCAGAAATGCTTTGCAAGCTCCTGCTGGCTTTTATGCAGGCAGATTATATGTTTTTAATTTATAGTGGTTTTACTGTGGTTCTTCAACAGAGAATGCCCTTCCCCACCATCCAGCATGTTTGTGTATCCATGCTTAAACTACTATTTTTCCAAATTGCTGTTGCTATTTGTTATAGGACTGCTGAACTGATGGCACAAGAAATTAAGTGACTGGAAAACTAAATGACCTGTTCACTAGTTTTTACTTTTGTAGCTTATTTGAACTGCTTCACATATCAATGCCTAAGGTTTCCAGTCACTGGCCCTTAAATTTTAAGACTCTACAATGGAATGCATGCACCTCAAATATTGGTGATTATCAGAATTTATAAGCTTGCACCTTTATTGTTTTCTCTGCAGACGTCTTGAATTTGATTGATTTAACTGTGCAGACTCCCAGCTGTGACAACTGCCTGTTCCACTGTCACCTGTCTAATAACAGTCACATATTTAGCTGCATCCCTGAACTACCTACTGGTGGTAGATTTTTAATAAGTGATTTGGCTTGGATTTAGGCAAAACATCAGAGATTCTGTGTCCTAATAACACTCCCTTAAGCCACCCACCTCCTTTGCCTTTTAAGTTGTTTACTAACCAAGATAAATGAGCTTGCCCAGACAGGACAATGACAATAGTTGGCAGATACATTGCTCACACAGCTGACCCTACTCAATTTTAAAACAAAATAAATCTATGCTGTTTTGTTTTATGTATGACTTATTAAATTACTGACATATAACTTGTCTGCCCCAGATTGCAGGGCACTGCTAATGCACTGAGCTGCAGACACTACGTAACCTTAAAAAAAACAAAAAAGGTTTACACTAAAATTAACATGAAAAAGAGACAGGTTCAGATGGCATGAGAGATGAGGGGAAAGAAAAAAAGTCTTGTTTAATTGTCTTCCTGGAACCCAATATGCTGTCAACTGCCACGATTTACAAAGCAACTGATGACTGGGAAAGACAGGTATGACACATTAAAGCTATTAATTCAGAAGGTGAAGTCACAGTTTCTGAAGGTGGGCTTCAGAAATTGCTGTATCCAAGGAACCTCTATTGAATCTCCCTAACTAGAAGCACTCAGAAATGTCCTGTGAAAGCATTATAGTTATTGCTGATTTGAGGAAGACCATAAGAACTCTTAGTTCTAGGCTAAACATTTTAAGCTAGAACTAGGAATTTAGGAATTACTGGGTCTTGAGTTCTCTTTGCTGCTTCTTACGAAACATGCAATATGCTGGTATTAGGGTCAACAAAACAAGACAAGAACTTGCTTAATTATATACAACCATTATTCTAATACGATTCATGAGGAGCTTGCAACAAAAAATTATTATGAGCTCACAAAACAATCCTAATACTATCTAGCATGTCAATTCCAGGTGGGATGGACATTTGGTCCATCTCTTATCACCATATACCTTGTGCCTTTCTTTACAGGAGCACTAAATAGAAAAGGTCAGGATGGACCCAGTTAGGGAAGGTCTATAAGGCACAGAGATTTATTCAGGAAAAACTTTACAAACTAACAAACTAAAAAGAAACCTCCCCAGAAAGCCCTTGACAAATATCAATATCAACATCCAGGACACCCAAAGTCAAAAAATTGGGGCTTTGCTGCATTCTTCAGGCTTTCCTTTTACATTT
Source organism: Fulmarus glacialis (assembly GCF_000690835.1). NCBI lineage: Eukaryota > Metazoa > Chordata > Aves > Procellariiformes > Procellariidae > Fulmarus > Fulmarus glacialis. Next base: position 127,664 of record NW_009212449.1, read on the forward strand.
CTAATAGAAATCAATGAATGCCATTGTTCATTGCATTATAAGAGAATGTTATGTAATAATGAAATTAGAGAGACTAAGAAATAAAACACCCATTGCTCAATCTGTCAAGTCATTATCGTACCCTCACTTTTAGACCAGCTAAGAAACATCAGCTATCCTATTGGCATAGCTGCAATAACTCAGTTTTTGCCTAGTATCTCCTTAACAGGAAACAAAATGGCATCCTGACAGAAAAAGAATATGTGAAAAAATAAAACACATTACTTGTAGTAATTTTAAAAATTATGTTCTACATATATTTGGCCAGGTCAGCAAGCAGCCAGGCTCAGTGAAAAGGGGGAACACAATTCTCTCTCTCCATATAACCAAAGGGATATTTCGCTCTTTAGCCTTCAAATATTTGTTGTTTGTTTGTTTGTTTGTTTTTTCATAAAGTAACCCCTAGTTACACACCGGACTCTGCTCCAGACTTCCCATACTCCCCAAATTTGTTCCCTCTCCTGGGAGTTTATTGTGTGCATGGATACTCTGATGTATGAAATCATCTCCATTGTTCTTCACATTCTGTTAACAAGAATACAGATCATTTATAAATAACTAACATATTGGATGGATAAAATGTAAATCACCATACTAGTCAGAAAATACTTTAACATGGCCTGCAGTGCTAATCCTATCCAGTGACTCCCCCCACCCTGCTCCCTATCAGTTTGAGGGTAGCTTCTTAAAACAGCACTTGAAGAACAATGTAGGTATAACACAACAACAAAATTTTAAGTTTTGGATGAGGCTGGATGGAGTCGGGAAAGTGCCAAGCCACTCTGCAGTTTCTCCATTTTCTAATAGCAAAAAACTGATTAATTTCCTTAATACCAGTTTCCCCTCATCTGTTTTTGCACTGACGTCACAAGTACATTGCAAAAACTATGCAGAGAGGTCTCAGATGATTGTGCTGAAGACAACTAGAAAAGTTCCTGTTCTCATTTTTTATAGGACAAGAGGAGACAGTTGGATAACTTCAGACTAGAGAAAGACAATGAATTCTGCTGCATGAGTGATCAGAGAGTTGGGGCTCAAACATACCCTGGAGCTCTAAGCTAAAATCACAGTTTAAATCAGCCTCATGACCTCAATCACAAAGTCACACAAAACACAAAAGTCAAAAAGATACCTAACTTGCAACCAGAACCTAACTAAAATCATAGGGACAGGAGTTCAGAATGAACACAAGGATCAAGATCCAAAATATAGTGGCAAGATGTTTTTTCCAAGCACTTCCACTTGTAATTATCAGATATATCAAGTGATACATGATTTAGCTAAACCATTTTGTGCTAGATCAGTAAACGATGGATTATTTTTAAAATGCGGTTGCATGTTTTTAAGCAACAACTAGAACGAATCCCAGACTCTTTGTTTTTCTCACCTCTTATCTCCATTGTTTTAGGAGATAATCTAGCAAGTGACTAGCAAGAAGTCATTTCCTTCCGCTCCTTTCTGAGGCAACAGTTAATTCCAAGAGACACTATAGTAAATCTAATTAAATACCTGTCCAAGAAATATTCCCAGTGCATCTTCTTGCCTTACAAGATCCTTTCTTCTCTCTGCATTTTCAGAGTTAGAGGCTTTCCACTTCTTTTCTTTGATATCCTGACACAAGACCTAGCCAAGCAGAAGATAAAATGTAAAAAGCCATAGAAATGTATATAGAAAGGAAACACTTCTGATTAAGCTTCTAGAATTTGTAGCATGCTGCATGTTAACACCAGGCACCTTACTATTTCTTTAAGATCTCACTAGCCTATGTCCTAACAAATGAAATGCCACCTGCTATAACACTTGATTACAAAAACCATTGCTATTTACAAATGGGAGCATAGATCCATGGGCAGCTCTAGTATTTTACTGTCATATTTGACTAAAATTTCTTTACACACTTTCATTATTTCTGAGATATGGCCGAATTGTCCATCCCATCCACCTACATCGTGAGAGTTAGTAACATTACTCTTCAAGCATTGTTGTCTTAGCAACAAAAAAAGCATTGCTCTTAGCAACAAAAAGTAATGCATGCGGTTTCATTTCAGGTAGTACAGAGGACAGTCTGAGCAGAAATAATTAGCATATACGCCAGCCATTTGGGTACGGCGACCTGCCCTCAACTTATTTTGTATACATGCAGATAAAGGTGTCAAGCAGGGTTTTAAAAAACAAATAAAGAACACTCTAATGTGATGTTATCAGGATTTCCAGACAGCTCTAGTTCTGCCCCCCAACTTTTTTTTTTTCCTATTTTCACCCTCTCTGTGTTTATTGTTCTGTCAATAGTACCAACCTCAGAAGCTGCCCTGCCTATCAAGAAAAATATTAAGATAGACATGGCAGTATGAACACACACTGAATCACAAGCCCTTACTCCCTGAGTGGTCCAACTGGCTTAGCAGGAATAGAAAACAACTGCATGGAATACAGAGAAGACAGACTATGGCTGGAAAGCAAGAAAGAGAAATCAAGCCTCCAACTCAAGAGCTGCTCGATAACAACTCACTTTTTAATTAATTAGTAACTTCCTTTAGTAACTTCCTTTCCGTGGCTAATATAAAGTTTAAACCAACTTCAGACAAAGCTAACTATATTTTCTAAATTGGCGTCTAAACTATGCTTTCTGGCTTCTGCATCCTTCTTTAAGGTAAAAACTCTGTGTTGCTTTGTGGCAGTTTTACTGGGAATTTCAATGTTCTGTTTTTCCAGTCCCACAGGAACTCTGCATTGTTCCATGAATGCAAACTAGTACACTTCTGAGACCCACTTAATACTTTATGGTTTTAGTCCATTCCCCCATAACCTAGCCCCAAATCCTAAAGCAAGTAACCTTCACTTGTGAAAGTTCTTCTGCCTTAAAGAAAGTGGCCATAAAATTACTCTGATGCGTTGAGTTTTGTGGAAAAATTAAATAGGATAAGGATTGGCCTACTAAAAAGGAGTAATATAAGAGAAGAAAAAGGAAATACTTTCTGACGCTGTCAAACTGCATTTCATCTTTCTGAAAGACACAACCTACTAGAATAGCTTGCTTTATTTATAGGATACATTTGGTATATTAATTTCTTACACATATTATACCAGTGGTGTCTTCTGTACATTAAACAATTCCACAGGCAATAAGACTCTCTGCATTTGCCAGGTGTAGCACAAACAGTATAAATGATACCTTACGTATTCATTCAATTTATTCCCAAGCAAGCAAGACCATTAGTTCAACTGCACATTTTTAAACTTAAGTTAATTTTTAAATGAATACAAGAGGTATGGTGGGCAGCATACAAAATGATGACTCTTTGTCAAAATAGAGCTTAAGAAGTGACAGAGTTCTCTACGCGATTTCCTTTTAGTCCGAAAATCCCTTCAGGTTGGAAATACGGCATTGGCAAAAGTAAGGGTCAGCGCTCAGAACGGGATATCTCCATTCAGCTCTGAGACTATATTAAAAAGCAGAAAACTCCTGATCAAACAGTTTTGTATTTTTACATACTATCCATTCCCATCTATTCTTTCACTGTTTCTCTCAATAACAAATGCAAAACATTAGTTTTTGAAAGATCCTGACATCATATCCAGCGGGTAAGACAATTCATGATCCTACAACTCCTTTCCCTTCACTCTCCATTCTCTCTGAACAGGCCAATATCTCTTGCCAGGGAAGACCATCCATTATCATGGTGACAGTTATTGATTTTAATTAAAGTAGCAGAAAGAAGACGAAAATATTAAGCCCTATTCTTCCACGTTCCAGATATCAAAATAAATGGTACTGAGAATTTACACTGACACAATCACGTATTTATGCCTATGTCCAAAGCTACAGCCAACCTGCACAAGAGATGCCAACAGAGCACTCCAACAGCTTTAATTAGTATAGAAAGCTGATTTGATGTAGGGACAACATGTAATAGTCTTGGCATCAGCAACTCACCAGGAGAAAGGAGTCCCTATTGCAGTGAAAAGCTTGATAGGCAGCAGTAGTCACTTAATTTGTTTATATAACCAAGAAAGCTGTGTTTGCCCTTTTGTTTTTTCCCCCCATTGCTTATTTTACACGTGCAAAGAGAGCAAGTGTTTGGGTTAACATCCAGCTACTCACAGTTACAACTTGAAATGCCTGCCAACTGCATAAATCTCACCAGCCATGAAAAGGAAAAAGGCTTTTTCCTAGAATACTAGACCTAGACATACATACACGCACACAGAAAACAGGAGTACTGTCTGCTCCTAAGCTATGTATTCTGTCAAAGATTCCCAGTATCGTTCACAAGCAATAACTAAATCTTGACATCGCCAAGTTGCAGAAAAGCATTTCAGTCACAGACTTCAGAGAAGCAAACTGATTCAGAAAGGTTGTGTTTCATCAAAACTTGCACAATGTGCTTTTGTTGAGGCTTTGTTTTTTTTCTGTCTGTCACAAACAGCACCTTGTCATACAGCTTTGCTGCCCTGCGAGAACTGACAAAATGATGTTTATAAGGCACAGGGCACACCATTTCATAGAATCATAGAATCATAGATTAGTTTGGATTGGAAGGGACCTTTAAAGAACATCTAGTCCAACCCCCCCTCCTGTGGGCAGGGACATCTTCAACTAGATCAGGTTGCTCAGAGCCCCATCCAACCTGACCTTGAATGTTTCCAGGGATGGGGCATCTGGGCAACCTGTTCCAGTGTTTCACCACCCTCCTTCTAAAAAATTTCTTCCTTATATCTAGTCTAAATTGACCCTTTTTTAGTTTAAAACCATTCCCCCTTGTCCTGTCGCAATGGGCCCTGCTAAAAAGTTTGCCACCATCTTTCTTAGAAGTCCCCTTCAGGTACTGAAAGGCTGCAATAAGGTCTCCCTGAAGCCTTCTCTTCTGCAGACTGAATAACCCCAACTCTCTCAGCCTTTCTTCATAGGAGAGGTGTTTCATCCCCTTGATCATTTTCGTGGCCCTCCTCTGGACCCGCTCCAACAGGTCCATGTCTTTTCCTGTGCTGAGGGCTCCAGAGCTGGACTCAATACTCCAGGTGGGGTCTCACCAGAGAAGAGTAGAGGGGCAGAATCACCCCTGGGCTGCGAGCGCACATTGTCGGCTCGTGTCCAGCTTTTCGTCCACCAGTACCCCCAAGTCCCTCTCGGCAGGGCTGCTCTCAATCCCTCCATCCCCCAGCCTGTATTGATAACTGGGGTTGCCCCGACCCATTTCCAGCACCTTGCACTTGGCCTTGTTGAACC